>NC_054541.1:13333485-13523485 GCF_017654505.1 Polyodon spathula | reverse complement strand
TGGGGTCCCCTTTCTCTCAGCAGAGAAAGAAAGGTTTCTTTGCAGCCTAATGGGTTTGAAACTAGATCCATCCGAGCTTGTCATGCGGCAGGTGATGTCCTCTAAACATTAAATCTATTCCATATTCCACAAGCATCACTGCTAATCACTATGAATACAATACAATTCCACACCGGAACCCCCTAGCCCTACCTCCCATCCCAAGAGAAAAACACAAAAAAGACTGGACACATGCAATGCACAACACAAAGACAGCCCAGCCACTGCTCCACTGCTAACTCTAGCGCACTGGAACCACTGGGCCAACAAAGCCCATCTGCAGGAATTAAAAACATGAAACATATCTGCATACCTCAGGACTTTCCAAAAAGTTACTGGAATATTTAGATTGGAAAACGCAGCCAGCTGGACCACAGTACAAGACTTTTAGTAATTAAGATTCAATATAAATCTTATAAACAAAACATTGTGTACAAATGAATTATTCAGTAAAGTCATGGGTTCAGAATGCAAAAAAAAAAAAAAAAAATTTCAATAAACAGTGGATTGTAAACTTCTGGGTAGTTTGGATAAATACAATGTGCACATTGCTTGGAAGGAATGACAATTATTTTAATGATTTATACTGTTTACTTCATTTTAGGAAGCACAATGTTTACCTTTTGACCCCCTTATTAACTTACAAAATGCAATAAAAGAGATCTACAAGTTTTAGGGGGATGTCACTAAGGTCAACTTAGATGCCTCAATTCTTTTCAAAAGCAGTGAACTCAGGTCAAAGCGGTCTAACATAGAAATGTATACTTTTTAAATAATACAAAGTGCAAGCACTTCTGACATTAACGTTTAATAGCCTAACAAGGAAACTTTATAGCATACGTTTCTTAGAATCACTTCATAATTTTGGCCATGTGTGCGTTTGAGTGTGTGAGTGTGTATGTGCATTTGCATGGGTTTGTGTTGTTGTGTGCTTGATTGCACGTGCATGTGCATTTGGATGCATGTGCGTTTGCATGCGTGTGTGTTTGCATGTGAGTGCGCTTGATACAGACTTTCAGGATTCAAGCTACTACTGATATGTTTTCAACAAATCTGTTAGCAATAGAGTTTGGAAAACGAAAGCAGCAAGGTAAACACTTTTTGTTTAACAAAGCATGTTTCTGTATCCACTGAAACGGGCTGACAGCTACGCTTACTGAAGGCCCGTCATCCAGATGGAAACAGCAAAGAAAAGTTTCTCCGTCTTTCCCTTTGTCTACAAGAATCCAGTGACAAGACAGCGAAAACATAAAGAATCAAAACAGAGTGTAATTATTTCAAGAAGGACTTGCATCTGGAAAACAAAAAAGAGGAATGGGAAAATAACCTGACATTTTCACTGTTGATATGCTATGTTTAAAATAAGGGTACTGAAATCATTTGAAATTTGGATTTTAAACCTGAAGCACCAGATTGAACTCCCCAGCTGGAATGCACCATGCATATTTGTAATGTAGCATGTTTCCTGTATGCTTTCTCTATACTGTGCTGGGCTTTTTGTCATGGTACACCGCAGCATGTTTAAGTACACTGTATTAAAGGGGCCTCTTTAACAGAGCAAAACTATTATGTGGCACCATTTTATTTCACACGGCACAAGTATTTCATTGATATGCAATCATCCATTCTCTGAAGGTCAGGCACATGTTAATGAGGCGTCATTGGCCATGCAAATAAGCATTGCTGTCATCACAATTCTGGAGCTATAGTCCACATGTAGGGTAAATGTGTTTCAAGCTCCAGCATCAAAAAACAGCTATTTAAAACATTGGTTAGTAGATTTTGAAATAACAGTCTACTGCTATCTTATCATTTCTTTATACAGTACTATTTCCTTATTTCATATCTAGTGACTGATTAAGAATAGGTAAAGCTGAGGAACATGATGCCACTTTCAAGCCTGGAACTTGTTTTTACGAGACTAGGTTTCAGGCCGCTGCACAGCTCACCAGGGGAGACTTGGGTTTTGATACAGCAACGTTGCCTCAAACTAGGTCTCCTGGAACCAGGTTTCAAGCCACTGTCCCTGAAAAAGTGGCTTGGTGTTCCCTCAGCTTTACTGAACTTCTGATAATGGGTATTGAATATCAATGAAATACTTATTCATGTCATGCAATAGAAAGCGTTGCCAGAGGGGCTGGTCAGGGTTGTTCCGAAGCGGCAGTTTGAACTCCTCTTCACACTCATTCCCGGAGGGCTCTTCTCTCCAGGTAAACGAGAACTAATTTGAAGTCCTGTTTCCTTGGGTTCTTACATCACTTCTATACACACGCCTGTATTAGCCAATTCCTGCAGTACTAAAAAGGTTAATAAATGAGCTGTTTCCTCGCTGCCCAAACAGAGCCTGTGCAAACACACATAAAAGGTGCACTGTGCCTTTAAGTGAAAAGATTTTCTTTGCCATTGAATTATGTCATTGTCCCTCTACTCATTTTAACCTATCGGCTCTGCTGTTATTGCCCAATGGAGGCTAAGAACGCTTAGCCTGCTCCAATAAATCTTGACCAGCTTCGCAAAACAATTTTTTATTATGCTTTTTTTTTCATTTTACAACTATTTTTCTGCCACCTACTGCCTCAAACTCCCCGGAGTGAAACAAAACCTGTATCATTTGCAAAAGGTGAAAGGGTTAGAAAGAGGGAGCTTTTTAAACAATGTGACCACCGGGGAAACTCTCTGAATGCCGCAACCTTGACTCTCACTTTAAGCATTGGGGTTCATTTCTCTGAGAGAGCAGATTCAATGCCAGGAGGTTTAAAACCCCACTCTGCCTTACTGCTCTCGCAGCAGCTCAGTGCACGCTCGCCCCAGCAAGACAAGCCTGTGTGCACAGGTGCTGCTGCTGCTGCAACAAAAGAAGTGGCCAAGCTGAGCAGAAAAGGAAAGAGCAGCCAAATGACATTAAGGTTTTCTGACATGCTTTGCTGATACTTTTCAGGTCGACCACAGTACTTATGTAGTGAAAACCAAAGTGAAACATTTATTCCCAGAACTATTAAACTGCTTCCTCAATAAGACGTGGTGCTGTGCGTTGTTTCTCACAGCATTCCACTGTTCCCAGTAAAACAGCCCTAGGAAGCTGGACTGACTCTGCCTTTCTGTAATAACTCAAACATGTTGTTGTCATTTTCAATTTATGAGCTGCTTGGCCCTTGAACCTTCTGTGCTGACATCACACATCTAGCACACTTTATTGCACCTTGGACTTGTTAACAGGGCTGGGTATACATTTTATCATTGACACGAATACTGGACGATACAGAGGCCTCTGTTTGGGTTCCTGGGCCAGCTCAGTTCAATAATGAAAGTTCTGCGCAGAAGCAGGACGGACCCAGAAACTGGAACTCCATGGGCAGGCATTTCCATAAGGTTGGGGGAGTATGTTTGAGGCGCAGATGGGACATCCTGCCCAATCACTCAAGTCGGGATTAGAACAATATATCTAATCCTTTCATTGAAATATCCAACTGTTCAAATGAATATAAACAGAGTAACTGTAAGCATTACAGACAGCGAGGAGTAGGAGGGGGGGGTACATGTCCTCCTAGCAATGTGTGTGTTGTATTTATCTATTTAATTGATTTATCGAAATAACCCAAAAGTTTTGCTGCTTCACTTAGCTTCACTGTTAAATGCACCCTCGTTGTTATACTGAACGAGCGACAGCAACGCACCAGAGGAACTGTTTGTGCCGCTGTATTCTCTTCCCACTCTCTGTGAATGTCACTCCTTCTCAGTCACACATGCTTTAATAAATACCATTTTAAAAATAAGTTAAAGAACACCTCAGCAAACTCAAGCCTTTTAAGCAAAGGATCTAGAAAAGCACACTTGTAGGTTCTCTGTTAATAAAGACACTGAAGCAAGGGATTGCCAATACATATCACTTCTGGACTGAAACTGGTGGAAGAACTAATCACAATGGCACCCCCTGGTGGATGTATGGAACATTACAAGGAAATGAAAAACAACTGCTTTTGAATTGAACACAAGTTTGAAGACTAATAAAAGGTGCAGTGCTCTATCTGGGTAAATAAAAAAAAGAAAGTTACCTGTATTTATATTAGAATATCAAACACAGCATTATTATATGGAGTAGTATTATGCTTCATTATCTAAACAAATACCTTGATGGATTTAAAGGTCCCATCCAGCTAAGTGCCAGGCTGGAGAACCGTACGATTCCTTACTCGTCAGGGAAGTGAGCATACTCCTCTTTAAATGGAATATTTGTAATTCCCTGGACAGTCTCATTCTACTGGGTAGGACAATCCATACAGCAGGGCTCTCTTAGCTCGGAGATCGCCCGGGTGCTTGGTGAGTTTAAATCTTTGGGGAGTTATTACAGCTTCAGAAACGTTACGTCACTTCTGCATCGTGTGTGCTGGTCCAGCACCCACTGCCAACACAAGCAATACCTCATGCTCACCTACAGCACCAATACTGCTGCCTACTTCTTTTTGTTTTTGTATATATACAGCGTGCGCAAACACACACACACACACACACTGCACTACACTAATTTACTCCAACATTGCACTACATGTTATACTAACCAGAGTGTCTCAAGTAAACTCAATTAGTTATAACTATTATATGAACGATGATTTCAGATTTTTGGAAAGTCCAGTCCTGGATTTTAATAAAAAGTCAGTTGTTATGTTGCTCTTGGACTTCAGCAAAATCGGTTATTCATCACCGTGCTGTGAATGGGAGCTTTTGTGACATGCTTATTCAACCCACTATCACAAGACGAGCACAGTTCACACCCAAACCAGGCTCAAGCTCAGGTGGAAAGCTGTTGTGCTAATTGGCTCTCTGATTAAGCTCAGTTTGACCCAGTCAGAACAGGCTGGAACGGCCAGTCCAATCCTAGCCTGTCCGGTCTGAGTACTCTCCTCTTCATTCCCCTGTATCAGCGCAGAGTCACATCACAGACACCCTAGAAGATCAAAATCAATGTCAGAAAAACACACAAACCAACACAGAATAGAAAACAAAGCGCTCTAGCTGTGAGCAGGTCTGAAGGCGTCTGGGTTGATTTGATTTATTTACCTGATTTATTGCTGTGTGATGAGGAGCGCTGATAAAAGTACCAATAGTTCGAGCTTCAATCACATGTATAACCTGCTTTTTCTCTTCCGGGCACACAGAAATAAGCAGCAAGCAGCAGCTGTAACTAGGGGCCAGAGGAGCTGTCCAGGCATGCTGCTGTGGCTATCCATTGCTGTCAGTCCTGTTTCTACTCCCCATTACTTAGGACTTCTCTGATAAGTCACAGTTTCCCCTCTGCAGTGACCCACCCCAGGCAAGGAAACGCTTAACAAATGAAGACAGGCTCAAACGAATCCATCAAGCTGAAGTCCGATGGCAATGCCAGCCAGCCAGAGAGCCAGGCGGCGTGGAGTTAACCAATGACTCATATTTTCTCCAAGTAATTACCGCAGCTCCTGTCTGCTTACCTAACCACAAAACAATCTATCAGCCTTGCAATGAGCCAGACAACAACTCTCTTTCAGAGTCTGTTCACCTGGGCTCCTTACAGGGAGGAAAGCAATCACAGGGGAAGAACAGGAGCATTCAAACGCCACGTGGAAACAAGTGGGGCTTTTGTTACCATACAGCTTTTAACATAAAGCTCCTGCAGCATGCAGGTCTGTATGGACTGCAGGACACACGAGCTGTTCCAGGACAGAATGCAATGTATCCCTGCTGACTCTCTGATGCGTTTCTCACAGAGCGTGCTATACGATCTCTACTGAACCTGCTAATGGAAACATGCTTTAACACAACCCTGCAGAAATCCTGCAGAGCTCTATTTAAAATGTTAGCAACCTATAGAGAGTGGCCCTGGCGTGCATGGTGCATTGGCCTCTTTTCAACGCTATTCAAAGCAGCTCCAGAGAAGCAGGTCTTCCTTTAGGGTTATTATGATGACAACTGAACATGCCAGCGGTCCAGCAAAGAATGCACCCTGTGTGCCTGTTTAATTTAGGCATGTCAGTCATTTCTGATGTTCTCAAGTGTGAGGTCATTGGAATTCATCCTGCTTCCACTGAATGAACAGCTTAAGCAGGCGTCAAAAAGCACAGGTTTGAGTATTCAGCATCTTATCCAAACCCCAGGATTGTGTCAGATGCAATCTACATCCCACAGATTTACAAAGCACATGTCTTTACTGAACAGAAAATAGCAAAACCCCAAAAAAGTGTTGCGTTTTCAATCAGATAGCACTGTACTTGTCCTGTCCATCACTTCTCAATGCTGGGGTTCACCTCAAACTGTATATATACCCCAAAATACATACAATGCAAACTCTCAGCTGGAATTGGACTTTGGTCTCCATGCAGGAAAAGAGAGGAGAGGAAAGGAGAGGGAGGCTTCTGTTATCCCATACTAGACTATATCTCTTGACATAAAGTCCTCTTAAGAATAACTGATTAGAATAGAGCTAAAGCCTTACAACAAGGATTTTACTATTGAATAAAATTACTTTGGCTACGGGTCTCATCTAGTCTAGTTACCCAACAGCCTTCAAATTCAGTTGCGCTTGACTAATGTGCTTGACAATTCAATCAATGCGAAGGTGCTGATAACAGTGCTATTTACTGACACAATGATCTGAAATACTGCAGCCTAATTGGCTGAAGCAGTATTATTATAATTGGTCTGCTGTAGTTAAGGTATAAGCTACTTATTAGTCCTCCAGAACCTTTTTCACAAGTTACACTTCACATAAAACTCAACAGAGAACAGAAACATATTTGTGGTTTTCCTCCCCAAACATCACAACTTTAAGCCAAGGACATTCCAACTTTGCAATCTTCAGGTTTACTCACTTAGCCAGCTCTTTAGTGGTTACTTGCATTTCCATTAAATAAAACAACCATGTGCTCCACACAGCAAGCTCTCTTTAATCTCTGGAGAGCGGCTATCATGCCAGAGCTCTGCAGAAACGTCTCAGAGCATTAAATCATGGGAGGTGTGATGGGATTGTTAATACAATCCTTAACGATCCTAACGAGGAGTAACCTGTGCATGCAAAAACAAGTACCTTTCTACTACTGAAGGGAATCCACTAGTCGTTACACTTAACAACTGTCTCTTCTTTTCAGCAAAGGAGGAAGGCAGGAATTTCCCATTGGCAAGGAAGACAGTGATCCTGTTTATTTTCACCTCTGTCGTACTCTTTGTGTTCAATGTGTGTTTTTCAGACTGAGGCCTATGGGACTTTCAAAGCACCTTTACACCACTAGAACTCATAGAGTTTTAGCAACATTCTATCAGCCTGTCATGTGTGCAGAAAAAAGCGTGTTTCTTTACATGCACAAAATAGATTGCAGCATCAAGAAAATGCATACTCTGGTCTAGAGTCAGGAATGAGGGAATCAAAGAATGGGCTGTTGAAAAACTGCTTTACAATTGTATTAGCAGGCCAGCGTTTTGCATCTGCCAAACTGAAGACTGCAGCAGCGGGAGTTCTTCCATTCACAGTCCTCAGCTCTTGGCTCTAGTTTGACCACCTAAGAAATGGCATCCTTGTTAGTGGGTTTGTTTCATGGCACTTTGTTTCTTCAGCTTTTACTGGAGCTCTGGGGTGTATTCAAGGCACTGTTCCACTGCTCACTGGCTCCTCTCAGCCTTCTTCATGAGTGTTTAAAGTAAATGTTCACATAAGATCAGGTATCCGTCTAGCACAGAGTCACAGCAGCAATTCAAAGGAGATCTATTATGTGTCTTCCAAATTGTGGCTCCTCTAAAATCCATCCATCTTCTATAATCCTTCCACTGGTGGAAGCAAAGAAAACATGTCAGGAAAGCTCTGCTTTTATCAGCAGCCTGCTGCAGTTAGGGGCTCGTTCAAGGCCAATCAGCGTCAGCATTTTAGCGAGAACCTCACACATTTAAAACAGAGACACTGAACTTCTTTTTCAGTGTAAAAGGCTGCGGTGCAGCATCTGAGGTTGCTCTTGGCAGCTGCTGCACACCAGCACACTGAGAGCAATAAAAAAATAAAGGAAAACATTTGAAACGGTGAGGTCTTTAGTAATAAGACACACAGCAGTGCAAAGCTCCTAGTGCTGGTGTATGGAAGTGCGGTTCTGCTGCTACAAAGAGCCTCAGATCTGAGCCTACAAAGCAGAGTATTGTCCCAATCTCAGACAGTGTGTAACGCTGATTCAGAAGCAGAGGAACTCAACTTTGTAATCCTCTGCTCTGCGCTCTCACTCTGTGCAGTTTGACAAATAGGCATTGCACTTTACTTTTACTATGGGGCTTTTTTTTTTTTTTTTAAATCGAAGCAGTTAGTTTAATGACAGTGTTACTTACTCAGTAATTACTCAAGTTAAAAGAGTTCAAATTCCCATACACCGCCTTAGTATTGGCCCCTTATGTTTCAGTAACAACTATGACTGCTTATTATTATTATTATTATTATTTATTATTATTATTATTATTATTATTATTATTATTATTATTATTATTATTATTATTATTCATTGTTATTGAACAACAATACACTAACATTGACACTAGCATTCAATAGCAAAGCGACTTGCAACATGCAGAGTTAATGAATACACTGACATTGACACTAGCGTTCACAATAACAATGAAAGGGGGGCATTGTTTCAGTGATCCGATTTTCAACTTGAAAAACAAAGTAAGCACTTAAACAGTTTATTTTTCATGATGCGTTTAGAAACAGCCGGCTTACCTCTCGGAATTATCAGATTTAACTTTCTGCCCAGGCTGTGCTGTGTGCCAATTAAACAGCTGGATTAAGAACTCTTTTGAGGGCAGACTCCTCTGTCATGAAATATCTGTTAAATTGAATAAATAATATTATTTTTGTTGTTTTTCATTATTAAGGGTTATGAAACATGCAAAATAAATAAAGAAATAAAAAAAAGGTTTCTTTTTGGTCAACCCCTTTCTTTTTCACTTCAGATATTGATGAATTAACTACTGCACACTGGCAATGCATTCGCACACAATCCCAGGACAGTGTAACTACAGTCTTTATAGTGTAGAGTCTCACTATGGAGCTGTGGTGGTGTCTCTTTCCATTGTGTAGTCTCGTCACTGTTTGGAATTCAGTTCACACAGAACAGACACATATAACTGTTATTTAGAGGTGTTACAAATGAAGAAGAAGAAACCTAATTTGATTCACTGGCAACGAAAGCCTTTGCTGTGAGTTTTGGCCATTTTAGCTTCCCCTTTTAATTCTGACTGATGCATTTGGATTTGGTGAAACAGCTTTCTCGACAGGCCAAGCCAAATTTATTTTCAACAGCCCAACTGATGTCTAGTGAAACCTTTTTTTTTTTCTTTGCCTGTTATCAGTGGTGAAAGCCAGGTCCTGCTGGAGGCTCTGGTTCAAATGTTGTGGAGTTCTAAATAGTTTCGGAGTTCTGAAGGAAAGAAAAGGTATGCCAAGCGATGCCAAGGTACCTCACTTCGAGTCACTGAAACTGTAGCAACAGCGCAAGTTGACAGGAACACATATTGGCAGAAGGCTCTGGAAATGCGGAGCAGCCAGATGTTCCTGCAGCCTCAGATTGTGCTTGTTGAAAACCTAGAAAGCAGGTGAGGGTTGGCTGAACTTCCGACTTGCTGTTTCCACAGGAAAACAGAATCAACTGCCCCACCACGGGCAGCCAGGTGGCACTGATGTGACCCGGTGAGTCTGCCAGGAAGTCAAACTGAAGGGTTGTTCTGACCATTCTCAGATAACAACCAATGTGGACTTAAAAGACTTTGCAGGCAGCAGCTGTGACTTTAATAGTCTGATGGCCAATCTCTCTGTTTATGTTGGACTACAATACCTTAGCTAAACTGCTTGAATGAAGAGCTTGGGAACCAGGATTGAGAACTACGCGTTGTCCCCCTCCTCCATTGCCACATTGAAATTAACAGAAGGAATGCAGACATTCTCACTAATGAGAATCAGATTACACAAAGCACATTTATTGTCTCAGAGTCTGGTGTGTGTTGATGTTAATCTGGCTATATATTTTTGGGATGTTCCATAATTTGAAACAAGCATTACTGCCTGCATACACAGTATCAAGAGTCTTGAAGTCTTACTCATGAGAACATAAGGATACAAGTGAAGGTCATTCAGCCCATCAGTGATCTTCCAGTTTGAAGTAGCTGATTGATCTCAAAACATTTGTCAAGTTGGGTCTTAAAAGATCCATGTATTTACTGCCTGACAAATAAAGCAATATATTACTGTGTTCACTCAAACAAATATGGCCCATATGTTTCTGACAATGTATTTTTCCAATAAGGCTTTCCAATAAAAGTTGCTAATTTGGATGTTGCCATAGAAACTAGTGCATCAGTTCTCTCAGATGCTCCATCACAAGCAATATATCCTATATAATAAATAAACAAATACATAAATCCTGTTTTGGGGCGATATTTGTGACAAGAAAAAGGAGACGTGGTGAAATGAACCTTCATGATCCATCAGCATTACAGCACTCAAACACTTTACCACCGCAATACAGCTGTCTGTGCCTCCAACTGTCTTTCACTGCCCCGTACAGTGCCTAGAAAATGGAGTGTGTGCAGCACGCCCTCACTCTCACACAAATGCACTGCTCTCATATATGACTTCACCAGCCCATGCAACTTTCCACCTGGAGACCGTGTGCTCTTCCAATGGCTTCATTTAATGGCTCGCTATTAAAATGTTTTATTTTTATTTCAATTTAAATAATGTAGAAACTTTATTTAATGGCTTTGTTTCATTTTTTTTTCTTTCCTGTATGTAAAAGCTTGTGAACAGCTACAGTAAACAGTTGCTAATCAGAGGAAGTTTGGAAAGCAGTCACATTTATTTATTTCCTCCATACTCTTTAATTAAGGTAGGCATCGGGAAGTATAGCTATGCAGTCAATTCACTATTTTGGTATACTGTTGACTTTGATGCATGTTGAGTTTAAAGTTTAAAAAGTGCTCAAGTTTGGAAAAACCACAGCCAATATATTATGTGACTCTTTAGTTTGGCTGTGCTTGTCTCGGCAGACACAGAAATATGCAGAGATGGTGCGCAGTCTGTTTAAAGCCGTTTCTCCGGGTCAGCGTCCACTCTGATATTATTGCAGTTTTCTGTACAGTGCCACGTTTGTGTGCTAACTCAAGAAACTACAACAACAACAAACCAAGGTTTTAATGGGAGAGTTCCCCAGACTAAATGGAGCTGTGTAATTTATGACTGCTTTCTTTCTCAGGCTTTCTCACAGAAACAGGAGTGGACCTAGGGAAGCTATGTGTTCGCTATCCGGTCTTCATCAATCAGTTTATTAATCAAACAAAGTCATAGAAGTGATAGCGGGGTTTGCACAAGGAAAGGGGCCGGGAGGTGCAGAACAATGCACTTCACTAAGTTAATAAGCCACTGCCAGATCTTTGATTCATTCTACTTGTGTTGTTTTCCCTCGTAACAGTTTGTGTTTATGCAGTAACTAGTGCTTTTAAATTCCCATTCATCTTTCATACAGATCCTTCTGCATCGTTTATTTGCTGAAACCCTTATGAGTGTTTACCTCAGCTTCACTGTAGTGATTTCCACCACACACTCCTCAAGGAAGTACCTGGCTGCAGCGTGTGTGAGTGTGCTGCACACTGTCCTTCACAGCTGGGGCAGGCTCAGGGCAAGGAGACAGTCTTCTCACATCAATCGGGCAGAGAAATAGCACTGTGGGTAAAATGAAACTGCACTGTTGGAAGGTCTCATCTCAGCAGAGCTGTAAAAAGCAGCAGACACAGGTTATTCTAGAACAATGTGTTTCTTCCATAATTCAACGCAGGTCCTGTTGGATACATGAGACGAACCCTGCCACACCTGCGCGGCTTGCAGAATCCATATGATTAATGGCAGCGTGATTGTAATTTTCAATATTTATTGGTTCCAGACTGCTGGAATATAACAGAGGCGTGCTGAGCTCAAATCCTGTGCCCCTGGAGAATTTCACTTTCATTTGTTTTTATTTCCTAACTTCTCCCATCAGAAGCTTTCTTCACCCTTTTCTGAACACAATCTGAAACTTCTTTTTTTCTTCGTGACAGCCATGACAAACAGAACAAACTGCAGGATGCCCAGCGCTCACAGCTATTGTCTGGCGCAGGTACAATGCTGTATATTAATTTGAAATCGGATTTCTTTGAGCAGCAGGGCTGGAGAGCTTTCAACGAGGGCTATTTCGCTCTTGACCTTGAAAAGTGGCAGCGTGGAGACCAGCACTTATGAGATATTCATCACCAGCCCTGCGCCTGTCTTGTAACTGAGCTGTTCTTTAATCTCTTTCAAGCTGACTTCATATTTCACTTACTTTGGGATGAACCTGCACAATGCATACCATCATTGCGATGACCACTAGCATAGCACTGAAACGATCAGGAGTCTGAAGTTTAATATATTGTTCCTCCTTTTTAGCTGCGTGAACAACTACTGTTAGTAACCCTACAGACTCAGGTGTGCCTCTGTTAATTCAGAGCAGATTCAGACTTCAATAATATAACTGAGCAAGGGAAGTTCTGAAAAACCAGGGCAGGGTGCAGCAGGGCTGGTCTGAGCTTCTAACCTGTCACAATCTGCATCAAGAGAGATCTTCTAGCACACTGTTATCTGAACCATCGCTAGAACCTCTATCTGGATCCTGTGATTCTTCAATGCAGCTCAGTCTCTTAAAAATGGAACTGCTGCAAAATCTTAAGACTTTCCCCTCTCTCCTCTCCCCTCCCCATTCCCGTCTCTCCAGTCTCCTCTCCCCCCTCTCTCATCTCCCCACCCCTCTCTCATCTCCCCGCTCTCCTCTCCCCTCCCCTCTCCTTTCACCTATGCCCATCTCCTCTCCCCCTCTCTCCTCTCCTCTCCCCCTCTCTACTCTCTCCTCTCCCGCTGTCTTCACTCCGCTCTCCTCTCCCTGCTCTCCTCTCCCCACTCTCCTCTCTCCTCTCCCCTCTCTCCCCTCTCTCCTCTCTGCTCTCCAATCCTCTCCCCACTCCCCTTTCCTCTTTCCTCTCTTTAAACTGAACAAACAGCAATTTTCAAAAGAAAATCAACAACATGGAGGAAGTTTCTCACCTACCATAAACGGCCTTTCAAGATCAACTCACACAGACAACTCAAACATGAGCTCCCCCTCTCCCTCTCTGTGAAAACATCCCCACTTCAAAGCCCCAAGTGTTTTGGGTTCTTTTCTGTGTGCATGCTGTTGGGGTACGTGTGTTATTTTTCTCAATCTTTCATGCAGAAGTGCATTACATATTTTGTGATTTTTGGGCAGGAAACCACCCCACGCCTGGATACCTTTGAACAATTTGTAGAGGCAGCGATGCACAGCTTTGCTTATTTTACGGTGTGGGAGCTGTGAAATGAGGTCCTTATCCAGCATTCATCTCACGCGGGGCTCCTGCCAGTTAGTTGTCAGTTACAGGTTTTCTTTTTTAACTAGCATTGCTTTTGGAACACTTGTCTTTCACTGTTCTGCTTTGCAGCTGTTGGTCCAAATTAAGAAGCGACTGAGAAATTGTTCCACTTATTCCATTGATGGCTTGACTGATTGCATTGTTACGGTGTATGAAAATCCAAAAATTCATGGGGGCTAGGATTTGCACGCTGAAGCGTAACATTTAAAAATGCAGGTGCTTCTTTCAAGTATGCTTATATAATTCTTTCCAAAGTACTGTGCTTTTACTATTCAAGATATTAAGAATGAACTGGGAGGTCGGGGTATTCATAAAGCATTAACAATGCAGTCATACTTAATTAACAGCCGAGCAATGCTTTCTGAATTCAGATCGTGCCTGCCTGCCTATGCTTGTGAATGAGAGGCAAATTCATTTCTTTCACCATTTTTTTTTTTCTGTGCTAGCAGGAGTGAACTTTGAAATATTTTGGTTTGGTTAACACGTTACAATTATACACACAGAGACTGAGGGGGATATAAACAGACTTTCCTTTCACTCTGGGTGCAAGCAGAAATAGAAAACAAAATGCTCTTGAAATAAACGAGAAATACATTATTGTGTGAGCATATATTCTGAGCCATACATCACCGTACTTTATATATATATATATATATATATATATATATATATATATATATATATATATATATATGCTAGCAAGTACTCCCAGGTTCGGATAAGGGGCTCGGGTTAAAGGTCGGCGCACGCAGATACACATTTACAATCTCAAAAGAAAAACGAACCCAACACTACTTCAATACACCCTTCTACATGTAAAGCAAGCCTTGTAGCTGCTGTTTATAAAACAATCTGCCACAGGTGCATGGAATGTGTCACTAAAAGTGTATTTATTTGAAAAAGCATTAGGGACATGAAGACACCCATCGCAGTACTTGAAGTGATGAAGTAAGCCTGCTGCATATTTTTTTTTCTTCTTTAAAGCTAAACATAATGATTATACAGGGAATCTCAAGGGGGGAGTGGACCCCCACCTGCCCCACCTGCCCCACCCTACCCCCCCCCCCCCCCGACTCCTTTCAATTTAGGGAGTTAAGAGATTTCTCTTTCTCTTTTAAACATCAATCAAAGTGAAGCAGGGGGGGATGGAAACATGACATCATGCTTCTAACACCCTCCTATCTGAGAAAGCCAGCTTCCCAACACTTTGCTTTTTCAGGTGCCTAATTTCATGCAAGTGACAATTCATCAGAAATTGTTTCCAGAACCACTTTGGGATAAAAAGAACAAAAAAAAAAATGTAAAAACATCAAATCCCAACAGGGATCGTAGGAATCCTTTAAAAAGAGATTTCACTTCACATCTGTCAAGGGAGACCAAACTTACCCCACAAATCAACACATACAACGCAGGGGTGCACTTTATAACAATGACTGGAGTTCCCCTTTCTGTCTGGGGCACCGGTGACGTGGGGTGACAGTTCAGACAGCAGAGACGCGCTGTCAGCTCTCCCTGATAACCCGCGCTATGCCACAGTAAATGCATGGTACAGTCCTAGTGAACTGTAGCGAGGGCTGAAACACTAAGAGTCTCTGAGATGCATTTCTTCTGGTGGATCGGGGGGGGGTGCTGTGATTTCTCCACACATAGCACACTGTGTGTGAACACATTGGCGTGAACGAGGCTGTTCCCTGCTGGTATTTCTTTTGTATTTTCCATACGCCGATATTTAATGAAGGGTACTGGGAGGGGTTGAGGGGTTCTTGAAGTTGCGTAATCGTTTCGGCAGCATGGGGCTCTGCTGCCCTGTCTGCAACTCCACGTCAATCACCATCTGTAAATAATCAACTGCATCTCTCCTTACTACCAGCACAAGGCTGGGCCGTCAATCAATCAGTACTATGCCGCGGGGGAGTTTTGTTTAAGTCTCAGGTTTGAGAGGCAAGTGTTTTTTCCACTACCTTACCTGGCACTCCCGCAGGTTAGGAAGGCAAACCCAGCAGGGACTCCTCATCGCGCTACAGCAGACCTGCCAGCCAGGTGGCTAGTGAGCTCAGGCGGACACCTGCGGGGCTGGCCTTTGTCCTCAAGAGGCCAGTAGCTCGCTAACATCTGCTCTCAGGTTCCTGGGTGTAAAAGAGGAAAGTGGCTTGCTTGTGGGATCACAAGACATTTTCCCTTATAGAGGTAGGACTAGCCAGAACACAGCCTGTAATCAATGCAGTGGCAGATCGGTGTTCCTCTACCATTTAAAAAACAAAGAGCATTAGCATAGCAAGAAGATGGACAAACACAGGCAAGCATGGAGAATCACAGAGAACTGCGGTAAAGTATTGAAAAGCATATACAGAAATCAGCAACACAGATGTAGTGCTAGTAGAGGTACTGGAACTGAAATCGTCACAATCTACTGCTTGACTGCATTTTAAATGTCAAGTGAAGAAAAATCCCCACGCAGTCCACCTTATGAGAAACGCACCTGTGATAATGTGCCTGTGACGGGGTGTGTGGACCTCACAGTGCTCAAACAGGAATTCAGGGCTGTTTAGAGGTCAGTGGCGCATGTGCAATGGGTGTTTTTCCAATGGTACTGCACCCTGGTAAACACGTTGCATGTAAAGAGGTTGTCCTAGATTTCTTAGACCTAAAAGTAAACAACACCGCGATCTTACCCTGCTTTAAACCTTACTTTAATGCCTGACACTGAACTAGCCTTTCCACCGGAATCGGTGTCGTGTGGGCGCTGTTCTGTACATCAATCTGTTCTGTGCATTACTTGGGTCTGTGTGCCACTCTTGCAGCCGGACCCCTTCCCCCGAGGTTCCGTGCGCAGTCAGTGCCGTTATTAGCGTAGGACGGATTCCTGTGACATTGCTGGGAGGAGGGGCTCGAGTGGGAGTGTGTTATACAACACTTGCATAATTGTTAGTCGAAATACCTTTTTTCAACTAATTGTGTTCCCCTGTAAATGACATAAAGTCTTGCGGACGGCAATGTTTCGGCGAGCTGTGCATTGTGCTCTTAGGAGCGCTGTCGGTCTGACAGCTTCGTCAACCCGATCGTTACAGAAGGTAATATCTTTTGTGTGTGGATATGCATGTCTATCTGCACCAGCCCCGCGTGTTTTCTTGTTTTCAGTATGCTTATGAAATAAGTACTAGCTTGAGAGACCGGAAAAATTCCCCTAGCAAAACATGACTGTATTTATAGTGACGAGTTTTACAGTCTCAAACTAAAACAGACTTCGAATACGAAGTTTGGAGGCATAATAATATACGCCCAGGCACAATCGATTCTAATTCACCTCGGAGTATTTAGTACTGCGTACCACGTTTGTATCTTGGCAGATGTTACTCTGTAGGACTTTTGCTGTCGCTAATTTAAGGCAGTTCATTTCACTGCAGCTGTAGGTACTGTACCTGGAATTGTATACTGGTTCTAGTCTCTCAGCGCAAATGTAATCTTTATATAGTGAAAGAAAGAAATAAAGAATTGTGCGTGCCTTCTGCGTAAAGGGAAGCAATTGCTTACACCATGTATCTTCTGACTGCACTGTTAGTGTTGGAAGTAGAGTTATGGTAAGGGGTGGGGCTGAAGTTAGAGTTAGTGCTGAGCCTGGCTATGGGTAGGTCTTATGGTCATTGGGAGTGATTTTGAACTAAGACAGATGTAAATAGCCAAAAGATCTTCATCACCCTCCCATAAAATATTAGTTATTTTTCTAATAATATACTGTTAGACAAACGTGCTAGAAATAACACTCCCATTCCATTGCAGTGTGACCCATTCCTGGTTTTGCTATCAGTTTAATGAGACACACCTGAGCTTGTTACATATGCACTGTGGCTAGCTCCAGGTAAAACCTGCTTTCAGGCTGGCCTGCAGAATTGAAACGCTGCCCTTTGTTTGATAAGCTGCTTTGTTTTTTCAGGCTCGACTGCCGGGTACCTGTGATTCCAGGCTCCTTTCGGTTTGCACGAGGACAGATTTGCCTTTCCATTCACTGCCTCATCAGTGCAGGGCACTGCATAACACTAACCAGGTAACTTATGTGACGGGCAGTGTTGTGTGATGCTCTGCCGTTACGGGTCCAGTCCCCTGCCGCTGAGATGAGAAGAGGTTAAAAGCTCTATAACCACGACTGCAGAGGAGCCTGGCTCTTTTTCACTGTGGTTAAGACGCTCGCTTGCGATGCGTGGAGTTGTGTTAATTTTAAATGCTTAACACTTAACTCCAAACTATTAACAGCTCTGTGTAATAATGCCTTTGAGCAGAGCCAGAGTGAAGACAGTGTGTCTGTGTGTGTGTGATTCTTTGAGTGCAGCACTCTATCACTCCTGTTTTGGTCGAAGCAGTACTTTTCTCCGGGTCACAAATCAGTTTCCATTCTTGCATATTGCAATTATTGACTGCTTGTATGTGTATATTTGTGTATCGTTTATATATCATGGTTTATTAAAACTGTTCTTGCTCCCTACAGCTTTTCACAGCAAAAGAAACTACTCAAACAGCAGCAGCAGAAGAAGAAGTGGGGACCTTCACCAAGCTAATAGAAGCAATGGGCTTCACAGGACCGCTGAAATACAACAAATGGGTAAACTGGTCTCTCTCCTGTGCTGTGGCTAGGTTTTGTACTTGTGATGTTTGCGGTCCTTCGTGGTTTTGTTTTCCCCCAAAGTAAAGATTTCTTTGGTTTTCAGTGTTAAATCAGACACACCTGAGCTTGTGGCGATTCAGCACACAGTAAAACCTGGAATGGCTCAGTCCACTATGCTGTGACAGTCTCCTGTACCGTGCTTAGTTATTGTAACTGAGACAGCTTTTACAGGATTCCGTGACTCCGTTCACCAGGGTTGTGTTTTTCCTTCTTTCTGGTACATGATAAAACACACATCTGTGTTTACAAAGCAAGATGGTAGCGGTGGGCTACAGTTTCGGAGTTGCACAAGTTCCTGAAATAACACAGCGCAAAGCAGCTGTGGCAGAGCCAAGAGAAGCACAGCCAAGTCCTTTATTTGCCCACTGGCCTTGAGAGCCATTTATTCATGAGGCACATTCCACCATTATTATAGCATTGTGTGAGCCAGCCAAAATCCTAGCTTTTTATAATGTGTGAATTTGAATGATGTATTTGAAACGTCCGCAGTGTAACAAAGGTGACATAAAATAAATCTATAAAGCCAATGAAAGCGAGACTCCGCTGTGCTTTGGTATTTATCTTAAGTTACGATTGCATTGCTTATTAATTGCGAATAATTTTTTTTATATATATATATATATATATATACACACACACCCACACACACACACACCACATGTACATATATATATATATATATATATATATATTATATATATATATATATAATACACATGTGTTGCTTCAGACGAGAAACACTAGGGGGATGTAAATTATTCTTATTTTTAATACAGTGTGTTTTATTTTTTTTCTGCAGAAAATTAAGATTGCTGCTTTGCGCATGTATACCTGCTGCGTGGAGAGGATTAACTACGACGATTTCTTTGAAAGTAAGTACGCTTTTGCTTCAGCTTCGGGTAGGACTGCATGACTGGGTTTCTATTGGAATTCAACAAGCGATCTATCTAGCTAATAGTATTGGGTTAGTTTATTAGCGTTGTCTGTGATTTCTGAAGCACTGTGTTGTGTTTGCAGAGTTCTCCCTGCCGGATACACTGTACTCCTGGTTTCTTGTAGCACAGCTCCATGTCTGGTGAGTATTGATCTGAGAGAGTACAGTGCTTTCCTGTTCCACTGCAGTCACGCCGGAGGTTACACTGAGGACATGACGAGGTCAAACACTCAAGCCTTCTGTTATGCAAACTCTCTCATTTTCTGTTAGAGCAGTGCTGTTATCTAGCCATGAACTGCAGCTCGCAGTCCCTACAGGATCATTACTGTGTTTGCCCTTAACCTCTACTTGCCAGGGCACAACTTCCATTTTTTAATTTTTTTTATTTAGTTCTGTATCTTGCTTTCTGATATACTGGATCCCTAAAAATATTTAGAGTAAATTTGTGCACCAATTTACTGAAAACAGACACAAAGCCACTTAAAAGGAGATGTCAAACTATCCCCTGGTCCATCTGCAGTTATAACCTTGCCTGTGGCCTCCATATTTATACAGCGTAACCTGAACTAGCTCTGAAGCATTTTTACCAGTCCTGTAAATCTGCATTTGAAAGATACATATGTTTGGTTTCATTAAATGCTGCATTGCATGTTTTTTAATTTATGATTTTAGCCACCTATTGCCTTTTAGGTTTTTGCCAACTAGATGGAAAGGTTAAGGTACGGTAAGAACAAGCGTGCATTTGTCATGGACTGGAAATGCTGTTTGAAAGTGGAAAATGTAGGTGTGGAAAGTTCCACATCAGCGTGTGAGTGGTTGGAGAGCGAGGCTGCATAGTGATTTTTAGCTGACAGCTATCTCAATCCTTTAACCGAGTGACGATATTAACATTCTTCTATAGCTCGGGTTTGACCTTAATCTTGTGCAAAGCTCAATGCTATCCTATTCATTTATTGTGTTTGTCCTCCTATAAACCTCAGGGCTCTGCTCAAAACCCTGTAAAACCCAGTCTGCGGGGCTTTCAATTACAACTGCTTGTGGGTAACGCTTGCCAAATCGTACGCAGGTTCTCTTTTAAAACTGTCCATTGTCAGTACACTGATCTTTAGCTCCTTTCACTCGCCCCCAGGAGAAAAAAGGAACTCCTTTGTGCTGCCAGTAAGACCAGCGTATAGCACATTAAATGTACAGTTGTGTAATTCTAATTTAATTTAGACCTCATGCAATGAATGGCTGAGTAATACTGAATGTGAAAAAACCAGACCCAGTTTTCCTGCTCGAGGAGGTAGATCAGATGATCCAGATTCAGAGGTGGAATTCAGGCACAGTATTAGCAGATAAATGAAAGGGAATCCGTTGGTCCTTATGCTTCAATAGATACATATGCAGATATACAAACACAGTCATTTCTGGAGTGGCATGCTCACGCTTTTACAAATGCAATACAAATTTAGCCTCACATGTGCTGTATACTGAGGTGACAGTATTCTTTCAAGAATAAATGACAGACGCTTCAATTTTAGTCTCAATGTCTGCCATGGGTTTTGGTTTACATTGATCTGCAGTATAGTGTGAGAAAGTGTGAGGGATCTCTTCATGTTCCCACTCTGAAGAATGTGTGCGTGTGCTCATATTGCACGTGTCAGACATTCACCTTGCAGAGGTGTGATGGGAGCTGATTACAGAGTTAAAAAAAAAAACTGATAAAGATAACGGGCAGGAGAGGGTTAGTCCTTCCGTACAGTAAGGGGGGAATATTTTCTGGTGCAACAGTGTTATAGTTGCATATTCTTTCTTTCTATAATTGAGTAGGTCAACTGTCGGCCGAGGATAAATGACTATTATATTTCTAAAAAACACTGTTAGAACTAATAGCTGCCACCTGTGAACACGAATGGTTCTAATGTTAACAGATCATTTATTTCAGCCTCTTAATAGATTACGTTATCCTCAACATGTACGTGTCATCAGTTTATGATATGATAATGTTGTTTGGAAAAGCCCAGTTAACAGTTGCTGTAACAAACTTGCAATATTATTATTATTATTGTTATTATTGTTAGTACTAATATTTTTTTTGGAGAGAGTGAGAAATGAACGCCTACATTACATCACCTCGTTGATTGATAAATTGGTCCACGACAGCGCAGTACATCAAACAAACTCTGCTTTCTTGAAAGCAAATGGTTTAAAGTGAGTGCCGTGACTTATTAGGGAAAGCCACAGTCTCTGTTGCTGCTGTCTGTCTTTTAAATACTCTTGTTGTTCTGTCTCAAAACATACAAAAATACATTTAAAACAAAAGGTTTCCACGACAAGAGAGTTATATAAGAATAATGAGGAGAAGAAATAAATGAATTCCGGTTGTAGGATAATCAGAAGAAAGGATACTGCGTGTCTCTAGAAGATAAGAGACTTTAGCAGACACAAATACAATCAGCTTTCTCGCATTACAAAGTGTCTGATGATGTGAGAGTGACTAGTAGGCAATCTTCTGCACAGGAAGGAATCCACTCTCTTGCCCATGTGATCCTCGTTTTACTCTGTTGCTGACTGTTCCATTCGAGGAGACTAATGTAGCTTTTGCATCTGCACCCTGAGACCAGTGTGTGAAACAGAAGGAGGTTCAAGAATAAGCAGCGAGGTTCTGAAAAATAGAGCGTTACACATGTTGCAGCCAGTGTTTAAATAACGTACTTGTCATTCTTCTTTTCATTGTAACATCCTCACAACTTTTTACACTTAGAACTTTATTTCAAAGCTCTTTTCAAACTGTCTGCTCTGGTGCACTGGGATTTGAGCTCTGTCCTCTAAATCACTGCAGGAAGAGCGATTTAAAAATACATAAACATAACAAGAAGTGCTGTACTTTATTGTATGTGATTTCTGGTTTGATTTGATTGTTTTACATCCTGTTGCGTTACAGTTTCTTGCTGTACATGCCTGAGCCGTTAAGCGAGTCTCGTGTGTACTGTAGAGAAGGGTCTGGGACTGTTTATCTTAATCAAGCTGAAGCACTTCACAGATCTCCAGTAGTTAAAGCTTTGTTAGTAACAATATTATTAAAGCTGGACCGGAATGATGACGCACAGTAAAATGGGGGTGGATCCTTGCTCCACAATTGTGTAATGCATGTGCCTGTCACTGCTGTCTAAAACTGAGAGAAGTACTAGCGATGATGTCACCCTTCTGCCATTGAAGAAATGCCACCTGCAGCCATGCAGCATGAAATCTCTGGGGTCGTGTGCCAGTGCAGGAAGGGTTCGGTTGCACAAGAGGGATGTGTCCAATGCTCGGGTAGCATGCAAAACCTGGCACGTGGCTACTCTGGTTGTCATGCCAATGGGTGTAGAAAAGAAGGGCTTCTGCGAGCTTCTCTTTGGTCACTGTAATCTGCATCTTCTCAAGGTGGAAGTCTGTGGTTGGGTAGGCTGTTAAAGGCTTTCATTGGAATGTCATTAAATGTTTTCAGTGTTCTCGAGCATGAACGCAGTTTTTGTTACAGCACTGAGGGCTACCATCCTGTTCTCCCCTCGTGCTTGTATAGTGAACAGTTTCAGAAGAGCTTCTGTTGGGACCGGCTTTTTATTTTGTGTAGAATTGATTATAGACACCATCCAATTTCAAATGTCATCACAAAGCCTCTAATAAAACACATAGTGAATTCTCCAATCGTACAAGATCAGTATTCACCTCTGTGTTCATCTTCATAGAGTTTGTCACTTAAATCCTTTTTTTTTTTAGAATGTTTGTCAAGTAAGAACTGTAGAATCTACAGGCGCTGATTAGAACGTTGTAAACTGCTGATTGGCTGAACAGAGTTCCCTGATTGATTCGTAAGCATTGCAAACTAGTCCACTGTGGCGGGAGGCTTTACATGCGTTTGGTTCTGTTTTGAATTAAGGATGTGCCTGGTTCGAATGAGGCAAGAGGGCAGAGCTGGGAAGTATCTGTGTCGCTACGTCGTGCATTCCATGTGGGAGGATGTGGAGCAGCGTGGCAAGATCATGGGGGTAAGTGATCCCCTTCCTTTCTCTTCCTCAGTCCCATGTTATGCAGCTATTGATTTGTAACCACAGCAGTGCCCCAGGGCCAGGTACCACTAGTCTGTGTGTTTCCTGTTAGTCTCATGTGGGTTCTCTTTTAAGTCAGCAGCATTCCTGGTCTGTTTTGCTAAATTCCCTCAGAATCATTTGACTTAAAAGCAATGTGTGATCTGATTTTCTTTGATAGACTGAAGTATGGGGGCTTTGCAGGAGCAAGACTAAATTCACCCTTTCCCCAAGTTTCAAATCTTAGTTTATATAAATCTGGCACACCTATGAAACATTGAAATACCTCCAGCTTCCATCAACAAGACGAATCTGACAGACAAAAAGGATAAAATGCACTTGTGCTTCTAGCTGGCTGTAACCTTTATCTATGATGGAGTAGCTGCTATTGCTTAAGTCAGGCCGACATATCTACAAAAGGTGAGCTGATTCTCTGGGAAGACGGCTGCAAGGTCAGCACCTCTCTTTTGAAACTGTTAACGGTCCACCAGTAAAACAAACCACACATGATGATAAGTGTCTGTGACTCTGCTGTCCAGCACTCTGAGAGGCAGTATGAAAGGAGTGCTCTTTCTTTCACACGTCCACCAGCTTAACTACCCAGTGCTGCTCGCCAGCACGTCAGCCAGGGCGAGGGCTTGGAAACGGACACAGCTGTGAAAACAGAGCGGAGATCTTCTGGCCTCAGCGTTTTGTACTGCATCAGACATGTTTCCCGGTGAGGAGTTGAGATTGAGAGCGGCATTCTCTGTCGCTGCCTTTATTACTTATGCACGCTAAAGCGACATGTGCTGTATATCTTTCCAAGCCCCAAGCCAAACTCTTACACAGAAAACTGCATAGACTCCTGACATGTTTTTGTATTTGCACTGGTTGCAAATGCTTTTCTCAGCAACAGGGCTATGAGGGGAGAAAATTTTGAGTGAGCCAGACAACGCCAGCTGGAGACCAGGCCCCACATCTCCAGGGTTCAGCAGCTTTGTAACATCTGCTGCTTGGGTTCGTTGGGTCAAAAGTTTAGTGAGACAGTGTGTGTCGGTACATGGGTTGAAGTGGCGTTGAAAGTGGGCAATTCAAATTAGGAAGAAACGGAGTATGCAAATTGCTTGATTAGACAATAAAAACAACATGTTAACTCCTTTACCTGTGCGTATTTACAGTACAGATCTGCAATTAACTAAACCAGGTGCTGGGGGTTGCAGGGGATGCAGGTACCTGAGTTCTCAGTAGTTTGATAGCAGGTGCTGGGGTTTGCAGGGGATGTTGGTACCTGAGTTCTCAGTAGTTTGATAGCAGGTGCTGGGGTTTGCAGTCTTGTCTCTTGCCTCATTTTCCAAACCCTACTTTCATTTATTTATATATATATATATATATATATATACACACACACACACACACACAGGAATTTAATCCATTGAGACCTAAATCTCATTTACAAGGAGGTCCTGTCAACAAACATGTAAAATAAAACAACACAATATCACGTGTGGTACTGTCTTAATCATTTTAGGAGTCGTAAAGCAAAGGACATTCACCCAAACATGTGCGGATCCGGAATCAGGATCAAAACATTTACACGAAGCCCTAAACAATTTACAGAGATCATTTTTAAAGCATTTAAAAGAGAGACTCTCAAATGTACTCCTTACATCCTGGCTGAAAGAGTTAAAGGTTTTTGGAAGCCGATAGGCAAACGACATTTTACCCAAACATGTTCCGACTCTTGGAACGACCAGGCTGGCAGAATCACAGGAATGCAGGTTATAGTTGGTTTCATACCTATTAACCAGAGCAGTTAAATAGAGGCACCGGTGCTTTGCTCAAAGGTACAGCCTGGGCTGACCTATAATTCCTCTGACTTCAGAGAAGTTATTATAATAAAGAGCCCCTTGATAACAGCATAGAGCAGGGCAGGCTGCAGTTTTCACAGCCCTGGCACTGTTTGCTTTACCCATGATTTGGAGCCTTCTTTGCTCTCAAAGCTTTTGGCACTTCCCAGTTTTAACTGTTGGAGCCCTGCATGCTCACGGTACAGTGTATACCTGCAGATCCCTCCTCTGGCTTGTTTTATTATGCCAGGTGCATGACTCCTCCTCCTTCAACAATAAACAAGAATTCTGAAGATTACGCAGAATTATGCCTCTAAGACGAGGGTATTTCTTGTAACCCTTGGGGGCAAAATCCTAAATGTAAATAAATCTTAAAAGTGATGTTTTACATTTTACTGTTTCATATAAAAAAGAAAAATCACATAAGAAGCAAATCATTAATCACGGGTGGCTGTATTTATTTTCAGAGGGAGAATAATGTGCTGCCTGTGGTCAATGAGAGCTGCTCTCCCCCACTGGGGCAGTGGCACTGCTAAGAGTTTAAATTGCAGTTCAGTGTTTACAACTCAGGGAAAGAAAAGGGCCTCTAATGAAAGTATGTTTTCAGTCGACTTGGATGAAACACTGGGAGTTCTATGCTTTGTTTAAATGTGCTTTTCTGTCAAAACTGAAATCACTGTTTTAAATGTTATTACCTTGTCCATTTGCATATATGTTTAGTTTTCATGTGTTTGTTTTTCTTTTGAAAACAATCACATAGGCAGGTTACTATGGAAACTTCATCACCATTGCATTATTAAAGCCCTTCTGAAAGCTTCCCCCAGTAAAAGCACACCCAAGTAGTAAAGCATGGTGGAAGCATGAGAAAACATAGGTCAGCAGAGAGAGGTGAGGTAAAGCATGTTAACTCATGGCAAACCATGCTAAACTATGTCACATTCATACTGTAACCACGGGAAAGCTGTGGGGGGTAAAGGGCAAAATGACTGAACAGATTTACTGTGGTAAACTTGTATAAGAGAGAGTAGCTCTGTATAGGCCTGCTACTCTAGCAGTAGCACCTGAGTATACTATAGAATTCTGTGTGAGTATAACTGATCGATAGCACGCAGCACAAGCTGAAACAAATACACGGTCCCTGCTGGGGTTGACTTGCGTGTGCGTATGTGTGTGTGTGTGTGTGTACACAGAGCTGTGGGAAAGCCATGCCAGGTATATTGCATTGCTCTGTTTGCACCAGTACAATGACACCAGCATGATACAACACTGCTACCATGCAGAGAGGCAATATTTGCTCTTGCGTACAGTTTTTCTGTGTGTGATCATGGGAGCATATTAAATATCTCCCTGGATCGGGTTGCGTCAGTCTCTCCCCTGTGAAACAGCCCCACTTGGTTGTAGTCACGCACAGGTTCCTAATTCTGCACAGGTGCTTTGAGGAGATGTTGAGTGCAGCGCTGTGCAGAGGCCTCCACTGATTTTAGGATAAACAAGCTGATTGTCAAAAATAAGGTAAAGTTGAAGGGGTTCCGCTCTGAGGCTTGTGGGGTCTGATTTGATTACACTTCGGCTGTCAGTATAATGAGATTATGCTCGCTGTCTCTTGTAACGTCGCCTCTAATTATTACACTTTATAGTCATGTCAGCCTGTGTTGTATTTGCCAGACGCTGTTGTTATCGAGGGAGATGTTAGGGAAGCAACCCACGAGACTCCTGTCCCCTGGAGGCCTCACCCAGGTTGTACAATATAGACGTGCGGAGTGCAGGTGCTTGCTTGTCCGTGTTGGTACTCCTCACTGTTAAACAAGCTGCTAGTCACACAAGATGACTCTCAGGAGCTATCAGATAAGAATGGTGCTGATGGGTGTCGCAAAATAACTGGAAACTCCTGTAGTTATGTCAGAAGGGAAGTCTGCGTTTGAGACCCTGGACCTCTGCATTTGCTTCACCCGGTCCGGTTGCTTCGTTACGCATTGCCATGCTGAAATACAAAGAGTTCCAGCGCAGATCTGGGCTGGAGACTTTCTGAGCAGATGCAGTGTTTTGGGGGTTCACTGGGAAGAGCGAGCCAGGGTCATGGCTCTCTGCCTCTTTGAGGACGTACATGTAAGTGGGTGTGCCGCACAACCCTCCTGAACCTCTTCCATTAAATACACACTTAACCAGGACTGAACTTTGCATGGCATTGGTGTTGCATCAGCCTTGGACTGGAAACAGGGCTAAGCAGCGCAAGGTTAGATTTGCCAGCAAACTGTGGCTGTGTAACAGCATTTGTTTTACACACACAGAAATGCATGTAGTTGACATGGAAAATGTGATTGAAGGTGAGCAGTGAATTATGATACCGTTTGTGTTAATTCATAATACTGGTGTAACCAACACAAACAGTCAGGCAGCACCAGATGCACACTCTGTCCGCTCTGTGTTGGGTTGGATTTTAATTGGAGCGATGAACCCTGGTGATCCGCTTTTTCCTTTGTTCCAGATTGAATCCGTTGCCCTGAAGGCGAGCATGAGGGTAATGACAGAGAATTTCTACGCAGCTATTTTCGGATTCGATGAGGTAAGGAAGTTTATCTTGTTCACAAAAAAAAGTGTCAAAAAATTTGAATGACGTAACCCGAATGGGCAAAAACGTTTCTTCTGTAATGCCTGCTGTTGGTTTGTTTAAATGAAATAAAATAAATGTACAAAAAAAAAAAAAAAATGAGCTTGCTTTGCTTTGTTTGAGACCTGCTTGGATATCTGTTTCTCACTTTGCTTTGTTTGAGTCCTGCTTGGATATCCGTTTCTCACTTTGCTTTGTTTGAGTCCTGCTTGGATAGCAGTTCACTTTAAAACTCCAAAGACGTGTACACTATATACAGTGAGTGAGTTTTCTTTAATGTGCACAGTGTATTGACAGGCTGTTTCCCAGAAATACAAGCCTGTCGTCCTGCTCTGGATTCAAGGCACCACGCTTTCCTTTGGTTTACGTCGAACACACAGAGGGGCGTGTACTTACAAAGCATTTTCAAAACTGATTCGCTGGTAGGACGGGACGAGCAAATCATACGCTAGTTAACACAAGCAGGAAAAGAAGAGCACGCCCACTGCTTGTCTGGCAGAAATACTGTAAATAGCAAGGCAGCATTCGGTGCATTTTCGTTGATAAACCTAAATAATGTTATTAACCATGCGCGTCACAAAAATGTAATTGTGAATCGATTATCCAGTATTTATATAGATGTATATAATGAGGAATGGAATCGATTGATCAATTTTTGATTTAATCGTAGCAGCCCTGAAATATATTTATTACAGCACTTAATGGTTTAAAGTGATAATTTGTGTGTGTGTGTGTGTGTGTTTGCGAGTATATCACCCCCCCATGCACAGTCTCTCTTGATATCAGGGAGTCCTGTCAGATGACCGTGTCCTGGCTGCAGCACTGTGGAGGAACCTGTTTAACCGGCAGTGTGAAGATCCCCGTCAGCTGGAGCTCGCTGTGGAATACGTTCGCAAGCAGGTACGAGTCACACAGGAGTGCAGTGCGCAGTGCAGGCTCTCCGGGTCTCGCAGGTTTCGTTCATGAATGAACTGGTTCAGGGAGAGGTTGAATTGCTTCAGGTACAAGAGTGCACCGGACCTCTTGGACCTGCATTGTCCACCCCTGCTGCAAAGGGAATGGATAGGTGTGGGAGAAAGAAGAGTGACTAGGAGGCAGGAGCCGTGTCTGCTATCGGCGTTCATTTATTGTATTATTTTTTTTCTTGCTTGCAAGCCTTGGCTATTTTATTTTCCTCCTGTTGCATAAAGCAGGTTTTCTTTCCATCTTTACAAGCATCCAATATTTAAACCGCTCTTCAAAATACAATTTTTAAACCGGGGGGTGGGTCATCTTCAGGTGAATTGACTGTACAGAACAATATTTGCTACAGCATACAGTATTTCCATTAATAAGTGAGGATCTAGTTGACTGAAGAATAGCGATCTTAAAAAGGGTCTTTGCTTGAGAGGGTCTCTCTGTGTCTCTCTCAGCCTGTCTCTCTCTCTCTGTCTGCCTGTCTCTCGCTTTCCCTTCTCTCTCCCTCTCTGTCCCCTTTCTCTCTCCTATCTCTCTCTTCAGTGCCCAGGTCTCCTTGAGGAAGAAGTCTTTTTTAAGTTTCTGATTCCCAGAAGCAGTCCCCTTTTATTATTGTATATTTTCATGTTCTCTTTGATTGAAAACGAGCTGAGCCTGCCCCATGTGTTCCACGTGTTTCTAAAGATTCCACAGGAAAGCGTTCCTGCAATCTTTTTCTTTGCCCGCTCGCCCGGAGGTTTCCAGTGAGGTAAACCAAACCGCACGCCACTCAGGATCGGGCATTCATACTATGAGAAGCGGCAAAGCACGTTAGCTGTGAATCATTTCATTGCAAAACCTTTTCAAAACAACGCAAAACCAATGGGAAAGTTTAAGGTTTTACATTCAACTTTCTGGAGTTTGAGAGACCCCTGGGTTTTGTGAAGCAGGCTTGATTGGTTGGAAGATAATAGCAGAGACCAGACTCTTGTTTGCTGTCCTGCCTGAAAGACAGATCTTAGTTAATTTGAGATCCTGCCGGATTAATCTAATCAAACAAAAGGAGACCGCAATCTCGGTATACATTTTTAGCTTGACTCATGTTTTGACCCAGCTGTATGTCCGTGCATCCTGTCTGCAATCCTGGTGACTGTCTGCTCCCAGGACATGCTGCTTCCAGCATAGCACTGTAGAGAGCTGGTGATTTATGTAATGTGATCTGCAGTGTGATCAGTGTTTGTCAGTTCCCATGCCTCGGCCGATCCAGCAACATCCCCATCTGCAGAAGAAGCCAAGGACATGGGGGTTAAGTCTGGTGTGCTGGCCCCCCTGAGCGAGCCCTGGCGCAAACACAACGCCTCATATTACAGAGCGGCTGAATTAAGCTTTTGCCTCTGCTGACAAAGGGAATTGAAGCTGACGTGACGTGATGTGATATGACGCGACATGCCTCCACTTTGAGAGAGAAGTCTGAGCCTGTACTTTAACTGTTGTTTGGGATTAACGAATCAGGGGGAGAGTAATGCACGGGAAACCACGAAGATTAGCAACTCAGCACATGGTTTCCAGTTCATCTTCCGTTGAGATTGGAATTGGAAATGTGGTATGCTTGGCGTAATGGTCAACCTTTAGGATTAAGGTAGTTAGGAGGTTTAAATTCGGAGGAGGTATGGTTTGTGATAAACTGGAGTTTGTTTGCTATTAAATCCTTTTTTTTTGCTGTTTCTCATCCACTTGGGGGCTGCCAGAGCTCAAGTTCTTTCTTGGGGGGCAGGTAACGGGCAGTGAGAGTGCTGAGACATTTACTAGAATTAATAAGATACAGGGGGGCCTGTTTTTTTCTGTGTGCATTTAATTTAAAAAATATAAAGGGCGAGAACCGAGAGGGAAAAAAAAATGGGCATTTAATCAAAGTCGTAGCTCATTCGCTTGCAGGTGCACAACATAAAATATTACTGTTCCTGATGACAGACCCCAGAGCAGGGGAATCACATCGCTGGCCACAGCAGTGAAATCACGTACTGAAGCCCGCATGCTGGCAGCGCTCTGCATCATTACTCACGCTAATTACTTTCATCAAACACTCCTTCCATGAGCTAACACAAGTGCTTTAATTAACACTTCAGGACTCTTAAAGGGCTGAGCTACTTCGTGCAGCCCAGTCCACGAGAATAATGATCTCACCGGTACACCGGCTCCCAGAGGAGACTCCGAGGGAATGCGCAGGGAAGCAAGCTCGATGGATTATTATTAATAATATTAATCGTCTGGCTTTTTTATGTGCCTCCCCGCCCCCCCCGTATTAAAAGTAAGTGGACTCCTATACAAAGGTATTTAGACAATACGAAAGTGCTGCTTCTCACTCACCCCCACTGCTAGGTAAGCAGTTAAACGCCAGCACCTCTGCAAATCTGCAGGGAATCTGAAATGCATTTCAAGGGCTTGCAGGTAAATTAACACAATTTCTGACTTCGCTGTTCAGGAAAAACAAGCTCAAGGAGCAGATTTATCGCGCTCTTCTCTTTACACCAAAACGCAAATTGCTTCATTTTTTGGTTACGGTTAAACAGGGCTGTCCAGTCCTGGTCCTGGAGGGCCATTCCATTCCAGGTTTAACAGGTCAAATGATATAAATAACGCTTCAGGGACTGGATGGAGGGTTTAATTGCTTCAAATAATCCGTTTAGAATAGGGCTGGATTAAAGGAGTGGAAGGGACACCTAAAAAAAATGAAAAATTACAAAACAAGTTCATTGAAGGACTTCCAAAGTAGAAAACTAACTGTGTAGTTAAATAGGTCATCTGACATTTTAAGAGGTTCTGATTTATTAACACTGGCTGAAAAAACACTAATAAGACAACTGGCTTCCTGTTTTTCTTATTTCTGTTTATTTGTATTTTTTTGTTAAGCCACACCAGTTGGCCCCAGCCAGGGGTCTGTTTCCTCGCTGCCTGGGTTAGTGCCCCCCCTACTCCCCCGACAGTAAATCACTCTGAAGCCATCGACGGTTGGCGTCCCGTCCTCGACCGTTCGATCGTAAAAGCCGCATTTTTGCCGGAGTTTCATGAGGTCTCTCGAAACACTATAGTGGGACATTGGACGTCAAGGTCCAGTGTACTGTGTCACGACTGGGGCATATTCTGAGTGTACCCGGGGGTCAATGTCTTTTGGTGACTCTTAGCGTCAGCAAATGACAGTAGCAACTTTCAGATCGTGAGAGGCATTGTTCAGAAGAAAAAAAAAAAAAAAAAACACATTGGCTGCACTCTAGAAGAAAAACGTGCAAATGTGTTTACCTGCAGCATCTTCATTTGTCATCTGCTGGTAGAGTGCTGTCCCATTTGTATATTGTTTTAACCATATGGATGATGCTAAGGTAGCAGAATCTGTAGTCAGACAGGTTTTGCAAGCCAGGTGGTATGTACAGCGCAGCAGTTTAAAAATCCCAGTCTCCTAAATAACTTTCTTTTCTTCTGTGGCCTTCTCTTGACCTCAGATGCAGTACATGGATTCGCTTGATGGAGAAGACCTGCTGCTCACAGGAGAAGTGAAATGGCGCCCTCTGGTGGAAGAGAATGCACAGAGCATCCTGAAGCCCACATTGCCCCAGTATAATGATTCCGGTCTCTGAGCTAAGCCGAGCCATCCTCCCCAGACTCTCTCTTCACAGTGTAGGCTGTGATGCTGAAGCAGAACACATCGCAGGTGAAAGCCAAGCAAACTGGCGATGCTCTGTCAGCGCTGCAGAGTTTACAAGGAAACCTTTTCTCAAATAAAACAAACAAATGCACTCGCGAGATGAGCACAAAGTGGTGTAAAAGAACGAGTTTAAAAAGCATGAGGGTTATTGGTGTTGTGTGTGTTTCACATACTATATACTGTGCTAGATGACTTGAGCCTTGTGTGTAATACTGTAGCTTGATAGAGATTTAATGGAAATGGAACTGGCAGGGGGTAAAGGGCACGCCGCCGCCTTCGTTGAGAAAGGTGTGCAATACAATAAATACGTGTCGTGCGTCAGGTGCATAGATGTTCCCAGTTCTTTCTGCAAGTACAGTAGTTGTGTGGGTTTAATCCTTTCAAATGTAATCCCCTCTCCCCTGAGTGGCAGGTAACAGATTCTAATGGTCACTTATGAGCCCAAGCGCCTGTGTGGAGTTACAGCCCTCGGCAGGTCTTCAGAGCAGAGAGCAGCGGCAGCTTCGACCTGCTCCACTACCTTATGCAGTCAGTCAGCAGCCACCTATCCCAGCACGCTGACACTCAGCAGCCACCTATCCCAGCACGCTGACACTCAGCAGTCACCTATCCCAGCACGCTGACACTCAGCAGCCACCTATCCCAGCACGCTGACACTCAGCAGCCACCTATCCCAGCACGCTGACGCTCAGCAGCCACCTATCCCAGCACGCTGACGCTCAGCAGCCACCTATCCCAGCACGCTGACGCTCAGCAGCCACCTATCCCAGCACGCTGACGCTCAGCAGCCACCTATCCCAGCACGCTGACGCTCAGCAGCCACCTATCCCAGCACGCTGACGCTCAGCAGCCACCTATCCCAGCACGCTGACGCTCAGCAGCCACCTATCCCGGCACGCTGACGCTCAGCAGCCACCTATCCCAGCACGCTGACGCTCAGCAGCCACCTATCCCAGCACGCTGACGCTCAGCAGCCACCTATCCCAGCACGCTGACGCTCAGCAGCCACCTATCCCAGCACGCTGACGCTCAGCAGCCACCTATCCCAGCACGCTGACGCTCAGCAGCCACCTATCCCAGCACGCTGACGCTCAGCAGCCACCTATCCCAGCACGCTGACGCTCAGCAGCCACCTATCCCAGCACGCTGACGCTCAGCAGCCACCTATCCCAGCACGCTGACGCTCAGCAGCCACCTATCCCAGCACGCTGACGCTCAGCAGCCACCTATCCCAGCACGCTGACGCTCAGCAGCCACCTATCCCAGCACGCTGACGCTCAGCAGCCACCTATCCCAGCACGCTGACGCTCAGCAGCCACCTATCCCAGCACGCTGACGCTCAGCAGCCACCTATCCCAGCACGCTGACGCTCAGCAGCCACCTATCCCAGCACGCTGACGCTCAGCAGCCACCTATCCCAGCACGCTGACGCTCAGCAGCCACCTATCCCAGCACGCTGACGCTCAGCAGCCACCTATCCCAGCACGCTGACGCTCAGCAGCCACCTATCCCAGCACGCTGACGCTCAGCAGCCACCTATCCCAGCACGCTGACGCTCAGCAGCCACCTATCCCAGCACGCTGACGCTCAGCAGCCACCTATCCCAGCACGCTGACGCTCAGCAGCCACCTATCCCAGCACGCTGACGCTCAGCAGCCACCTATCCCAGCACGCTGACGCTCAGCAGCCACCTATCCCAGCACGCTGACGCTCAGCAGCCACCTATCCCAGCACGCTGACGCTCAGCAGCCACCTATCCCAGCACGCTGACGCTCAGCAGCCACCTATCCCAGCACGCTGACGCTCAGCAGCCACCTATCCCAGCACGCTGACGCTCAGCAGCCACCTATCCCAGCACGCTGACGCTCAGCAGCCACCTATCCCAGCACGCTGACGCTCAGCAGCCACCTATCGCAGCACGCTGACGCTCAGCAGCCACCTATCCCAGCACGCTGACGCTCAGCAGCCACCTATCCCAGCACGCTGTGGTGCAGGACTGTACAGCACGAGCGTAACACTGTGTGTATTGTAACTCAACGAGTGGTTAGTAACCCTGTTCATGCTCTGTGTTGCTGCAGGGTTTTTAATAAAGCACTGCGATTGCTGTTCTGTATCCTAGCAGGGTAACACATCCCCTACTCCTAAGCTGAAGAGTTTTTTGAGTCCTTGTAAATTCTTCGGCGCTGTTCATGTTCTTTAACTGTGCCCCAGGTTAATATGTACTGTATGTTCAGCTGACATATGCATCTACGCACATACATGCTTTAGCACGCCCTAAAACTTCACTTTCACAGTTAATTTGGCAAATCTAGAGAAGGAAAACATTTGGATATCCCCATTTCATAAAAGTTTCCCGCAGTAAAAGCATAGCAAAGTGAGTAAAATTTAGTGAAGTCATAGGTAAGCATTGTAAAGCATTGATAAGTATGGTAAATTACTATTCAAATTTACCTTGTCAAAGGTTTTGTAAGGTTCCCGCCCACACAGTTCCAAGTTCTAAAGTGACCTCACAAAAACAGTCTTGAAGTATTTGCATCAGCGTTTTAAAGAGCTATGCGAATGACGGCTGTCACCCTACCTTCCTCTTTATCCCCAGCAATGGCTGGCAGTTACAGACACTTCCCTTTTCACCAGAAAGATGAATACAAAAACATTCAAAACAAGACAGGTCCCATTGCTTATTAGATTCATTGTATTCACTTCTGCATCCTCTACCTTCTAATACTGTGCTTTGTGAAGCGCTGCAGAGCTCCACTCTTACTGCTGTAGTGTCCAGTGTACTACTCCCTGTCATTGATTTGGGTTTTCTTTAATGTTACTGAATGACTGTCGATGTCAGTGTTTTAAAGTTATATCGATGATATTTGGGATCGCGTGTCCTGGGTCTTCAATCTAGGGGGTTGCTCCTGAAGCAACCCCTTTTTGCTCACAGCAGTATCTGGTACGCAGGAGCTGTAGGGAGAATGGAATGAAAGGCAAGGGGAGTTGGCTGGTGCTTATAGTCTTCCACTACTTAAGTATGCTTGGGAAACGCAGCTCATTGTCTAGACTTTCACTGTGATTCATATTTATTATTGCTTGAAACAGTGAGATTTTGTTTGCTGTTGTTTGTAAGCTAGCTTTTAAAATGCAAGACTTTTTAAATCTGTTGTTAAGTGTAACTTTGGTTCAGTGGTACAGGAAGCTGCTTTACAGTGTTTTATCCGTATTGAAAAAAGCAGCAGTAAAACAGTACTGCATATTTGCAAGTTCTGGATTGGTATGCCAAGTGTAACATTGTCTCACATATACAGTGGCTTGCATCCTCAATAAATACACCTCATTCTTTCCTTTGTTCAAAACTCCTTCATAAATGCTATGTATGTTCTCTGGCTTTCTCGGTTTCTTGTGTGTTTGTTTTTGACTCTGCTGTTCTGCCATTCATCCAGAAGAGGGCATTTTGCCAAAGTTATAAAATATTTTTGGGGTCAGTGTGTGCTTTAGTATTCTTTTTCAGCTAATTGGAGTATCTGTTATTGAATCTTTTGCCGGAATAAAAAGCCGTCCTTGTTTTAACCCTTATACTGCTCGACTGAGTTCTGTTCGTTGTTAGTTTTTAAAGGCAGGGCTGCACACTATCCCATGTCAGGATGTTTGCACAGCTAAATCAATATGGCAATGTGCAAATGTGCAGGAAGACTTTCCTGAGAAGGGAGGAGGAGCTCTGCTTTCTGCTGTCCCTTTTGTTCAAAAGTTCTGCTGCATTATAATATTTATTGTGCAGTACCGGGAAATAGATATTCAACACAGAAGTAAATTCCAGTTTCTTATTGGTTCATATCAGTCACATGAGACAATTGGCATCACAAGCACATCACATATGAGTGATGAGGAAATCTTCCTGGGTCATGAAGGCAAGCTTACTGTGCAGATTGTTTGTTCTAAACGTTGTGTACAGTAATGCATTGCAAATATAAATACACACATTTACAAATAGTCTACTGCTGACGGAACCACACATGACTGGAACACAAATCACTTTCAAACCAGGCCAAGGGGTAGGTGCAAATCTGCTTGCCTTTCAGGTAAATATGTTTTGATAGTTTATCTTAACCTGTATTATTGTCCTTGGCAGCACATCTCAGTGTGATATCAGTTATTGCAGACAGTAAAACATGTTATCAACTAACATGCAAAGCCAGTAGAAAATGATTGAACTCTGCAGAGTCTGGGATCCAAAGTGATAATGCCCTGAAAGAGATTCAGAGGCACAGTGTCCCGGTTCAAACTCTGCAGAGTCTGGGATCCAAAGTGAGAACTCCCTGAAAGAGATTCAGAGGCACAATGTCCCGGTTCAAACTCTGCAGAGTCTGGGATCCAAAGTGATAATGCCCTGAAAGAGATTCAGAGGCACAGTGTCCCGGTTCAAACTCTGCAGAGTCTGGGATCCAAAGTGAGAACTTCCTGAAAGAGATTCAGACGCACAATGTCCCGGTTCAAGCACTGCAGAGTCTGGGATCCAAAGTGAGAACTCCCTGAAAGAGATTCAGAGGCAAAGTGTTCCAGTTCAAACTTACATGCCCACAATAACACATTCTGTTCACAATCCAGATCGCATGCTCACAATAACACACACTATTCACAATCCAGTTTTTCTAATTATAAAATTCAACTGTATTTTTTTGTTGTCTTTTTGAAATCCAACTTTATATATTGTTTTGTTTTGTATTGTTCTGTTTTTATAAACTAGCTTTTTATCTTAGTTTTTTCTCATGGTTTAATTGAACACCTTACATTCATACCAAGAAAACAACTCCCCAGTAAGGAATCCCTGGTGCTGCCGAAGCATCTTGCTCAGTGTCTGCCTCTGGCACAACAGAAGTACAAATAAACACCACCTAAGGTCTTGAGTGACCCAGCTCTTTAAATCAGATAGCCATGGAAGCGATCTATACAGGTTGGATAAGGCAGTTGATTGCTTTGAGGGTTTTGTAATGTTAAACTGTGCCACTGTATATGCGATTATGGAATTAGTAAATGTGTCCAAGACAGGCCACCTGCCGGCACTGCACCTGAAGACTTCCTTGCCGTTTTTGAAAAGTACTCCCCAGCGGCAGTACAGGATGGGTTTTCTCTCAAGATGTTTATCACCCATATATTATCATCAGTGCCATGTACTGTGTTGAAATACATGTATTTCTATAGGACTGACTTGCCCTTGGTGAAATACCTTTGAAATGACTTGATCAAAAATAAATAGACTCCACAACAGGAAAAAATACAAAATGAAAGCCCTGCATTTCATTTGCACTCAGTTCAGATGATTGGCAATGGTTCTTTCACATGAACACATGGGATGTTGGTCATGGTTCAGGCCATGGGAAGCTGCAGTCATTGTACAGTATAATGGGCATACTGTTGTTTCATTTTCTATTTGAGACAGCACATACTGGATAATTTTTAAAGCACCCCTGTGGCTTCAACAGAGCTCTTAGAATCATGTCTGAGAACTCTTAGAATCATGGATGAGACCTCTTCGAATCATGTCTGAAAGCTTGTAGACTCATGTCTGAGAACTCTTAGAATCATGTCTGAGAGCTCTTAGAATCATGGATGAGACCTCATAGAATCATGTCTGAGATCTCTTAGAATCATGTCTGAAAACTTATAATCATGTCTGAGAGCTCTTAGAATCATGTCTGAAAGCTTTTAGAATCATGTCTAAGAACTTGTAGAATCATGTCTGAAAGCTTGTAGAATTATGTCTGAGAACTCTTAGAATCATGTCTGAGACCTCTTCGAATCATGTCTGAAAGCTTATAGAATCATGTCTGAGAACTCTTCGAATCATGTCTGAGACCTCTTCGAATCATGTCTGAAAGCTTATAGAATCATGTCTGAGAACTCTTAGAATCATGTCTAAACTCCAAGTACATCTGGTACTCCCCAAGTGGGTGTAAGAACTGCATCAGTAGGAGGGTGCAGGGGGCTTTATATTGAATCCAGTGCAAAGGCAAATTTCCTGAAGCTGCATAACTGCATAAAACTAGCAAGTGCCAGAATAGGGTCCTGAGACTAGCTTAGCTCTTGCAGTGAAACCTGCTCTCCCGGGACACCACTTCAGCACATGAGCCTCTGCTACTCATTACAAAAGGGTGCAAGCTGCAGGAAAACCCCAACAAAGATAAGAGATTGAGTGTTAGTCCTGGTGTGCTGCTGCGATGATTGAGTGATAAAGGGAGCGTTATACTGGTGAGGTAGTAATGAAACACTCAGTTTCAGTATAGGGCTGCCCCCCGAGCCCTGCTCCCCCTCTTCAAGAAGAACCCCCCAGCATTCCCAGGCAGACACTCCTGAAAGAAAAGATCTTTCCAGTTCTTAAATCCACAGCGTGTGCCTCCAGACCATGCCCCTGCTTGTCAGGACTAGTTAATAAGCTGGCTGACAGCTTCCCAGGGTGGCTGCACACACTGTGGCTGAGCAATATGCAAGTGTTCTGTGTAATAACTCCAGCCTCAGGCTTCATTCCTACCACAGGGCTCCCAATTCAACAGGTATTACAGTTGACAGCATGCAAATTACACATCCAACCAGTTATGAGGCAGTGTGGCGTGCATTGGCAGGACCTACTGTATGGGAAAAAAACATTCAGTGATGTTGTATTGAACTAATTATACCAACTATTAGAGCCTATCTGTGCCTGTGTATATTAGCATAATAACGCATGTGTGTGTTTACCTGAAACAGTTTACCTGAAACCAAGACAGTTCAATAGAGTTGTGTTTTATGCTGTTGCATTTATTGCTGTTTTAAAATACTGCTGTGATATTTGTCAAATACAGAGTGTAAGGTGCGGTGGAAGCGGGGGCTCTCTCTCTCTGATAGGGTTTCTGTAGAAAGAGAACAGCGCTGGAAACTGTCATGACGCCTGGGTCCTGTGATTGCTCCAGGCACCGTTTTGGAACTGTGATGTCACTAGCACAGGACTTGGGTTTCGGGGGAGGATATTTGAAAGTGTTGTTACCGAACAGAAAAGGAAAACCCTTTCAAAGCTCTCGAGAAAGTCTTGTCTAAAATGAAAGGCTTGATTTAGCACAAGAAAATACCCCAGTGAATTTAGCTGTAACGCTTACGATAAATTATACAATTACAAGCGACTGTCTGACAAACCTTGGGGACAACATGGTCAGACATTTTACTGGTGTGTTTTAAAACAGAAAGAAGCTTCGGCACAGGTGTAGGGTCTCGGTTCAATTAATATTCTGAGTTAGAGCACAAGAAGAGATGGACAAGAGGAGGCCACCACGCAGCCGGCTTCCAGCAGCTCACTGACCCCTGAACTCTTTTCTTTATTTGTATTGATAAATTCTGCAAGGTGTGACAGACAGGTGGGGAAGGGCAGACAGTACTTGGATAACATACTGAAAAAAAACCGGTCACACCAGCATCTCTAATCACAGTGGAATTGCACTGCAGCAGCACATTAATTGCAAACAGGTTTACAATACAACCGTTGACAGCTGCAAGCTTCTTTTGTAATTTAAAAAGTGCGAGAAGTGGGTAGGACTCCAGTGCTTTTACAGGAAGGCAAATGCACTCTAATCCTTGATGTTTATGTTAGATGGGGCTTTTGGACGACACGCAGCCTGACTACATAGGATTACCACCTCTGAGGCAGGGGCTGTTAAAATTGTAAACTCTCTTTTGAAATCCTCTATTCACCCAATAGGAAACACTAGTGTTGGCAGCCCATTCATATTGTGCATCCATTGCAGTAATATAGTACTGTGATTTTTCTAGGTTGCGCTCAGGGTAGGGTCCTGACATTCCGTGACCTGGGATATTGAATTCCAGGGACACGTGGCACCCCTGTGTGTGCATACTGGCTGCGGTACTGGTGCCACAGGAACTAGGCTGAGTAACGTCCATGTGTGGTCTCCCAGACCCCAGTCAGCATTCATCTTGCATTACCTAATGTTACTATAGTGTTCAATACAGGACTGTGGACCAGACATTAGTATTGACGGTCTCACAATTTCTGGCTTTGTAATATTATTCAGTGCCCTTTAGAAAAGTTTTACTGCTGTAAAAACTCAATGAAGCCAGGGACAGTGCGGTGAATCACGCAGGGCTTTTTAACAAGGGACCAGGGCAGTGCAAATCATTTCTGAATCATTTCAAAACCACAGTCCTGTCAAAACAAAGTTGCACCCCCCTCCTATACCCTTGTTCTGCACACACGCCGAGTCACCATTTACCCTGCACACAGAGGCCCGGTGTAATGTGATCAGGACGGGTGACTGTACTCAGTATGAGCTCGCTCATGGAAGGTGCTTCTCTTTGAAACTGATCCAGTTCTTATCGCTGGGTATCCACACACTTAACGGTCACATGATTGGTTATAGAGTTGGGATTAAATACAATACCTCTACTTAGAAACAACAGCCTTTTTCATTTCAACAAATACTGAGAAGGATGAAATAACATATGACAATTATAATTCATTAAAGCTATGTAAATACATTGAAAATAATGGATAAGTAAAAACTAGATGGTACTATTCATAGGAGCATACTTGATCTGGTAATATCTGATTCCAGCTTTTGCATTTCCCAAACAAACAGATACATATACTGAACCTTGTCCATTACACTATTACGGTTATTTCATAATACATTTTTTATGATGTTTACCTGTTTAAGTGTATGACGTATTGTTTATGGATGCAGTATATTTTGAAAATACATATTAAAAAATACAATCGTATTTAATCAATCAATCAATCAGTCGTTATTTTATATAGCACCTTTCATAGTGGCCCACCATCACAAAGCGCTTTGCAAGATGCAGTAACAACAAGAAAATCCATAATACTTCAAATACAGAGAAATACATAATACATGATATACAGTTTTAAAAATTGCATAATACATTAAATACAGTGGAAAGTGCAGAATACATGAAATAATACATTAAATACAATGGGAAGTACACAATACGTTATATTAGCATAATACATGAAATAGTACATTAAATACAGTGGAAAGTGCAGAATACATGAAATAGTGAATTAAATACAGTGGAAAGTGCATCACATGATATAATACATGAAAGCAGCAACACAGCAGCTAATAGCAGATATCAGGCTTAAAGAGCATGGAAAGCAAGAGAGAACAGGCGGGTCTTGGGTCATATAACGAAAACATGTCAAATGTCGCAAAGCTTTAGGCAGTCATATTTACAGGGACCGTGTTTCATTTGAATTACGTGGAACTTCCGCGCTCTATGACATTGTTAACTAACACCTGACTCAGAAAGGGGCGTGTTTCGAGTGTGACACACGCCCAGGTAAAGGGCGTGGTCATGCTGTTCATGAAGCCACAGGTGAGTGCAGGTAAGAGGAGGCGGTCCGGAACAGTCAGCCAATAACGAAAAATCACCCGGAGCAAGCTAACAACAGTTTAAAAAATAGGCATATGTCAAGCAGAACTAGGAGTTTAGGAGGACAGCGGGATGCGTTGCCTGAAGAAAGCAATACGACAGGGAATACCGACTTATTGTTTTCAAATATAATTTAAGGATATTTCATAATTGTATTAAACTAACAAAACAAAAAAATAAGGTAACAACAACAATAATAATTTTTTAAAAAAGCCGACGAGTCAAGGTCTGTTTGTATTGTACAAAATGACAAGCTCAGACGCTTTGCGCCCCACCTTGACAAATTCAGGACGGAAGCCGCTGGGAAAGCTAGCTGCCCGGCTGGAAGATGTGAAGAACCCTTGGAGGCAGGGAATGACATTGGAGCTCAGCCACAACGAAGCGGCCAGGCTAGCGACAGACGCCCTGTTAGACTCGGGGGAACTCCAATACAAGCGAGTGCTAGAGGAGGAGAGGGAGCTGTCGTTTCTCTCGCCCTTAGAGATCAAGTACATCGCTGAAAGCGCTTCCAAGAACAGTAGCGCAGACAGCGGCAGTGTCACTGGCTCAGGCGGAGAGCTGTGCGGGGAGGGGTACGCGGTCTCGGAGCTCACCTCGGGGACCTACTTCCCGATGATGTCAGATGAAGAGCCGCCCTTGCTGGAGCTAGGTTGGCCGGAGCTGACAAACCAGCTGCCTAAGTATGGTCCTTCAGAAACGCAAATCTACTTTCAGAGAGACAAGACGCACAATATGAAAGATGTCATTCGTTCACTAATAAACAAGGCAAATAAAGTAAGTGGTTTGTGTTTGCTTGTTTGTTTTAGGGAAAGGATAGTTGTTATGACGAGCAGCTTTGACAAGTCAAAATAATGTGAACTTTTAAAATCTGAAATGTATCCACATTTATTATAAGAATTGTTTTGCATGAGAAGCCCACCTTCTTGACCAGATGACAGGGATGGCGTTAAGTCTCCTATTGCATAGCGGTTTCACCTACCAGTTTCTTGATTAGCCGCAGTGTGTGTAGGTATAGCTATGGTATGTATGATTAAAATCTCGGTGTTGGATAACATTGAAAGAAGTTTGAATGCAATATAGGATACACGTGTTTGCAGGTTTGTACACTGTGTTAGTTTTAAAAGGAGATTATTAGAGGAGGTGCAGTAACTGGTAAATGCGAGATTGCAAGATGGCCTTTCATTGCACTGACGACGACCCACTGACTGCTGGAATAAACACAATCGCACAGAGGGACCGATGTGTTCAAGAGATAACATAGGTTAAGCATAAAGGAACAAAGGGCCACACCAAGATAACACAATCTTATTCAGGGAGCCAGAACCAGTTTTCTTTAGAACACGTTTATGAGACTGTCCCGGGGTGATTGAACCCACAAAGGGGGGGGGGGGGGGGCGGAGGACACACTACAGTGCATTTCTTTCATCAAGAAACAACTACTCCACTAGTTTTAAAAAACTACATCACTCGGTAAAAACAGGAGTGGATCAAACTGCTATGCAATGGGAGTGTTATTTCCACGCGCTGTAAAGACACGCTAACCAAGCCAATGCAATTTAAACTGCGTTGCGCACTTTTGGGACGATCAGAATTGTCCCCAGTACCCCCTTTTCTTCAGTGTAAGCTCTTTTGGTTGTTTGGATGGATTTTCTACTTCACTTTGGAGTATCCAGTAAGCTCAAGGATCGCACCATACTGCTGATAAAGGTGTTGCCCCGGCTTCCTTGTAGATCCATTCAAGTCTTGTAGTTCACACGCACTCCAGTGGCCACGCTGCAATCAGATCATGTGACCTACAGCCCAGGAACCAGGATGCAGTCATTTATCATCTTTGTTGATTTTTTTGCATATCCTGAATTAAAATTATTAAACAAATACTTAAACAAAAAAGTCTCTGAACGGTTAAAGGGGAGGCAGTAATAAAGTTGCTAATCTAATAAGATGTATGCTGATGCAGGACAATCAACCAGGGAGCTTGTACAGAGCAATGCCAAACATAAAAAGCCAGGTATGAAAAGACCCATATACTTATGCACTAGAATACTTTCATATTGTCCCGTGCAGTGAATGACCCAGGCGCTTGAATAAGCATCATTCCCGTGAGTCTCTTTGTGGGTTAATTCAGATATAGTATGAGCTGGAACATGCTGGGACATGTTCACAATGACATTGGCTGTTATTCAAACGCCAGCCAACAATGTAAGTACAGAGTAACACTAAACATAATTAGATAAATAAATCTCTATTCAGAGGGGAGGGGGGCATTGAGAGAGTAATACAACAGTACTTGCAATAGGACAGAAGATTGATTTGAATCCCATTAACAATTTCATTTGCTGCCTGAAAATGATTACTATTGTTAGACACTGAAAGCACTACACTGTTGATTTTAAATATATATATATATATATATATATATATATATATATATATATATATATAGAACAGGTATGATCAGTTCAGCTAGAAAGCAGACACATTAATAGCTGTATTCCTGAAAGCTGGCAATTTAAGAGCTGTATTCATGTCTATAGTTCAAACTTGATATCAACCCCTATCCCGTTCTGTGAACAAAGATTTAGAATGTATGTTCTGGTTTACTAGCGTAGTTCCTTTTGTATCAAATCCAATTGTAACTAAACTGCAGAGAAACACCAGTGATTCGGTGAGCTGTCCCTCGCTCCAGTGATTCGGTGAGCTGTCCCTCGCTCCAGTGATTCGGTGAGCTGTCCCTCGCTCCAGTGATTCGGTGAGCTGTCCCTCGCTCCAGTGATTCGGTGAGCTGTCCCTCGCTCCAGTGATTCGGTGAGCTGACCCTCGCTCCAGTGATTCGGTGAGCTGTCCCTCGCTCCAGTGATTCAGTGAGCTGACCCTCGCTCCAGTGATTCAGTGAGCTGTCCCTCGCTCCAGTGATTCAGTGAGCTGACCCTCGCTCCAGTGATTCAGAGAGCTGACCCTCGCTCCAGTGATTCAGTGAGCTGACCCTCGCTCCAGTGATTCAGTGAGCTGTCCCTCGCTCCAGTGATTCAGTGAGTCAGTGAACTGTCCCTCTCAGGTGATTTGTTTGTAGATTGTATTGATTGGTGTATTTTTGCTTTCCAGGTAATAGCATTAGTGATGGACCTCTTCACAGACGTGGATCTGTTTTGTGACTTGCTGGAAGCTGCAAATAAACGCAAAGTTCCCGTTTACATCCTACTGGACGAGAAGAACCTGAAGTATTTTATTGAGATGTGCAACACCTTGGACATCCAGACGATCCACATCAGCGTAAGATACTTACAAACCTCACACGTTGAGCCTCAGAGAACTCCATCCTTTATTATTGTTCCATGCTTTGGCGTTCAGGCAGTAATAGTGCACTCCACACCGCAGTGTTCACTCAGGCAGTAACGGTGCGCTCCACACTGCAGTGTTCATTCAGGCAGTAACTACACTGCAGTGTTCATTCAGGCAGTAACTACACTGTAGTGTTCATTCAGGCAGTAACTACACTGCAGTGTTCACTCAGGCAGTAACGGTGCGCTCCACACTGCAGTGTTCATTCAGGCAGTAACTACACTGCAGTGTTCACTCAGGCAGTAACGGTGCGCTCCACGCTGCAGTGTTCATTCAGGCAGTAACGGTGCGCTCCACGCTGCAGTGTTCATTCAGGCAGTAACTACACTGCAGTGTTCATTCAGGCAGTAACTACACTGTAGTGTTCATTCAGGCAGGAACTACACTGCAGTGTTCACTCAGACAGTAACGGTGCGCTCCACACTGCAGTGTTCACTCAGACAGTAACGGTGCGCTCCACACTGCAGTGTTCATTCAGGCAGTAACTACACTGCAGTGTTCATTCAGGCAGGAACTACACTGCAGTGTTCATTCAGGCAGTAATAGTGCACTCCACACCGCAGTGTTCGCTCAGGCAGTAACGGTGCGCTCCACACTGCAGTGTTCATTCAGGCAGTAACTACACTGCAGTGTTCACTCAGGCAGTAACTACACTGCAGTGTTCATTCAGGCAGTTACGGTCAGCTCCACGCTGCAGTGTTCACTCAGACAGTAACGGTGCGCCCCACACTGCAGTGTTCATTCAGGCAGTAACTACACTGCAGTGTTCATTCAGGCAGTAACTACACTGCAGTGTTCACTCAGGCAGTAACGGTGCGCTCCACACTGCAGTGTTCACTCAGGCAGTAACGGTGTGCTCCACGCTGCAGTGTTCATTCAGGCAGTAACGGTGCGCTCCACGCTGCAGTGTTCATTCAGGCAGTAACTACACTGCAGTGTTCATTCAGGCAGTAACGGTGCGCTCCACACTGCAGTGTTCACTCAGGCAGTAACTACACTGCAGTGTTCATTCAGGCAGGAACTACACTGCAGTGTTCATTCAGGCAGTAATAGTGCACTCCACACCGCAGTGTTCGCTCAGGCAGTAACGGTGCGCTCCACGCTGCAGTGTTCACTCAGGCAGTAACGGTGCGCTCCACACTGCAGTGTTCATTCAGGCGGTAACTACACTGCAGTGTTCACTCAGGCAGTAACGGTGCGCTCCACACTGCAGTGTTCATTCAGGCAGTAACTACACTGCAGTGTTCACTCAGGCAGTAACTGCACTGCAGTGTTCACTCAGGCAGTAACGGTGCGCTCCACACTGCAGTGTTCATTCAGGCAGTAACTACACTGCAGTGTTCACTCAGGCAGTAACTACACTGCAGTGTTCACTCAGGCAGTAACGGTGCGCTCCACGCTGCAGTGTTCATTCAGGCAGTAACGGTGCGCTCCACGCTGCAGTGTTCATTCAGGCAGTAACTACACTGCAGTGTTCATTCAGGCAGTAACTACACTGCAGTGTTCATTCAGGCAGTAACTACACTGCAGTGTTCATTCAGGCAGTAACTACACTGCAGTGTTCATTCAGGCAGTAACGGTGCGCTCCACACTGCAGTGTTCATTCAGGCAGTAACTACACTGCAGTGTTCATTCAGGCAGTAACTACACTGCAGTGTTCATTCAGGCAGTAATAGTGCACTCCACACCGCAGTGTTCGCTCAGGCAGTAACGGTGCGCTCCACACTGCAGTGTTCATTCAGGCAGTAACTACACTGCAGTGTTCACTCAGGCAGTAACTACACTGCAGTGTTCATTCAGGCAGTAACGGTGCGCTCCACACTGCAGTGTTCACTCAGGCAGTAACGGTGCGCTCCACACTGCAGTGTTCATTCAGGCAGTAACTACACTGCAGTGTTCATTCAGGCAGTAACTACACTGCAGTGTTCATTCAGGCAGTAACTACACTGCAGTGTTCATTCAGGCAGTAACGGTGCGCTCCACACTGCAGTGTTCATTCAGGCAGTAACTACACTGCAGTGTTCATTCAGGCAGTAACGGTGCGCTCCACACTGCAGTGTTCATTCAGGCAGTAACTACACTGCAGTGTTCATTCAGGCAGTAACGGTGCGCTCCACACTGCAGTGTTCATTCAGGCAGTAACTACACTGCAGTGTTCATTCAGGCAGTAACTACACTGCAGTGTTCATTCAGGCAGTAACGGTGCGCTCCACACTGCAGTGTTCATTCAGGCAGTAACTACACTGCAGTGTTCATTCAGGCAGTAACTACACTGCAGTGTTCATTCAGGCAGTAACTACACTGCAGTGTTCATTCACGGTGTAACCACACTGCAGTGTTCATTCAGGCAGTAACTACACTGCAGTGTTCATTCAGGCAGTAACGGTGCGCTCCACACACTGCAGTGTTCATTCAGGCAGTAACGGTGCGCTCCACACTGCAGTGTTCATTCAGGCAGTAACTACACTGCAGTGTTCATTCAGGCAGTAACACACTGCAGTGTTCAGTAACTACACTGCAGTGTTCATTCAGGCAGTAACGGTGCGCAGTCCACACTGCAGTGTTCATTCAGGCAGTAACTACACTGCAGTGTTCATTCAGGCAGTAACTCCACGCTGCAGTGTTCACTCAGGCAGTAACGGTGCGCTCCACACTGCAGTGTTCATTCAGGCAGTAACTGCGCTCCACACTGCAGTGTTCATTCAGGCAGTAACTACACTGCAGTGTTCATTCAGGCAGTAACTACACTGCAGTGTTCATTCAGGCAGTAACTACACTGCAGTGTTCATTCAGGCAGTAACTGCGCTCCACACTGCAGTGTTCATTCAGGCAGTAACTGCGCTCCACACTGCAGTGTTCATTCAGGCAGTAACGGTGCACTCCAGTGTTCATTCAGGCAGTAACTACACGCTCCACAGGCAGTAACGGTGTTCACTCAGCAGTAACTCCACACTGCAGTGTTCATTCAGGCAGTAACGGTGCGCTCCACACTGCAGTGTTCATTCAGGCAGTAACTACACTGCAGTGTTCATTCAGGCAGTAACGGTGCGCTCCACACTGCAGTGTTCATTCAGGCAGTAACTGCGCTCCACACTGCAGTGTTCACTCAGGCAGTAACTACACTGCAGTGTTCATTCAGGCAGTAACGGTGCGCTCCACACTGCAGTGTTCACTCAGGCAGTAACGGTGCAGCTCCACACTGCAGTGTTCATTCAGGCAGTAACGGTGCGCTCCACACTGCAGTGTTCATTCAGGCAGTAACTACACTGCAGTGTTCATTCAGGCAGTAACGGTGCGCTCCACGCTGCAGTGTTCATTCAGGCAGTAACGGTGCGCTCCACGCTGCAGTGTTCATTCAGGCAGTAACTACACTGCAGTGTTCATTCAGGCAGTAACGGTGCGCTCCACACTGCAGTGTTCATTCAGGCAGTAACGGTGCGCTCCACACTGCAGTGTTCATTCAGGCAGTAACTACACTGCAGTGTTCACTCAGGCAGTAACGGTGCAGTGTTCACTCAGGCAGTAACGGTGCGCTCCACGCTGCAGTGTTCACTCAGACAGTAACGGTGCGCTCCACGCTGCAGTGTTCATTCAGGCAGTAACGGTGCGCTCCACACTGCAGTGTTCATTCAGGCAGTAACGGTGCGCTCCACGCTGCAGTGTTCATTCAGGCAGTAACGGTGCGCTCCACTGCAGTGTTCATTCAGGCAGTAACTACACTGCAGTGTTCATTCAGGCAGTAACGGTGCGCTCCACACTGCAGTGTTCATTCAGGCAGTAACGGTGCGCTCCACGCTGCAGTGTTCATTCAGGCAGTAACTACACTGCAGTGTTCATTCAGGCAGTAACGGTGCGCTCCACACTGCAGTGTTCACTCAGGCAGTAACTACACTGCAGTGTTCATTCAGGCAGTAACTACACTGCAGTGTTCATTCAGGCAGTAATAGTGCACTCCACACCGCAGTGTTCGCTCAGGCAGTAACGGTGCGCTCCACGCTGCAGTGTTCACTCAGGCAGTAACGGTGCGCTCCACACTGCAGTGTTCATTCAGGCAGTAACTACACTGCAGTGTTCATTCAGGCAGTAACGGTGCGCTCCACACTGCAGTGTTCATTCAGGCAGTAACTACACTGCAGTGTTCACTCAGGCAGTAACTACACTGCAGTGTTCACTCAGGCAGTAACGGTGCGCTCCACACTGCAGTGTTCACTCAGGCAGTAACGGTGCGCTCCACACTGCAGTGTTCACTCAGGCAGTAACTACACTGCAGTGTTCATTCAGGCAGTAACGGTGCGCTCCACGCTGCAGTGTTCATTCAGGCAGTAACGGTGCGCTCCACGCTGCAGTGTTCATTCAGGCAGTAACTACGCTCCACTGCAGTGTTCACTCAGGCAGTAACTACACTGCAGTGTTCATTCAGGCAGTAACGGTGCGCTCCACGCTGCAGTGTTCATTCAGGCAGTAACGGTGCGCTCCACGCTGCAGTGTTCACTCAGGCAGTAACGGTGCGCTCCACGCTGCAGTGTTCACTCAGGCAGTAACTACACTGCAGTGTTCATTCAGGCAGTAACGGTGCGCTCCACGCTGCAGTGTTCATTCAGGCAGTAACTACACTGCAGTGTTCACTCAGGCAGTAACGGTGCGCTCCACGCTGCAGTGTTCATTCAGGCAGTAACGGTGCGCTCCACGCTGCAGTGTTCACTCAGGCAGTAACTACACTGTAGTGTTCATTCAGGCAGTAACTACACTGCAGTGTTCATTCAGGCAGTAACTGTGCACTCCACACTGCAGTGTTCATTCAGGCAGTAACGGTGCGCTCCACACTGCAGTGTTCATTCAGGCAGTAACTACACTGCAGTGTTCACTCAGGCAGTAACTACACTGCAGTGTTCACTCAGGCAGTAACGGTGCGCTCCACGCTGCAGTGTTCACTCAGACAGTAACGGTGAGCTCCACGTTCCAGTGTTCATTCAGGCAGTAACGGTGCGCTCCACACTGCAGTGTTCATTCAGGCAGTAACGGTGCGCTCCACGCTGCAGTGTTCACTCAGACAGTAACGGTGCGCTCCACGCTGCAGTGTTCATTCAGGCAGTAACTACACTGTAGTGTTCATTCAGGCAGTAACGGTGCGCTCCACACTGCAGTGTTCACTCAGGCAGTAACGGTGTGCTCCACACTGCAGTGCTCAGTATTCATAGGGGAGTTTCAAATAGCTGTATACACGTGCGTTCTTACTTGATTAGCACATGAGCACTGCTGTGTTCATTCCGTCCAGATCAGTAGCACTGCACATGCAATGACCCTACTGCTTGAACTTTTAATATTACCAGAGGAGAGGAGAGGAGGCAAAGGGTGACTGTAAAATGACATCCAAATAGGTAGAGCAAATACAGATAGGAGGTAGAGGCTTTGCGTTTGTGTGGGAGATCTGAAGACACTATAAACCACATTATTGTGAGCTTCAGTTTGATCTGTTTATTTCATTGTTTATTTTTCACCTTAGTATTATTATTATTATTTTCCTAGAACATGAGAGTCCGCAGTGTTTGTGGAGATACCTATTGCACAAAGCATGGCAAGAAGTTTACTGGGCAGGTCTTGGAGAAGTTTCTTATAATCGACTGTGAAGAAGTGATTGCTGGGTCTTACAGGTATGAAGCTATTTCCATGTTCAAATAAGTATTACGACAGTCCTGTAATTGAACTACCAGTTACCCCGTCGCTTCAGAGACCCTTGTGTCTGAATTCCACTCTGAGAATGAGAAGTGTATCAGTGTGCTGGACCTGGCTCCAGTGCTTGGTAGAAGTTGGAAACTGTTTGTAAGGGCTGTTTTATCAAACTCTTTCTTGCTCATCCGAGGATAACTACAGCAATGAGGTGGAATAGAAATAGGAATAGCCAGCCTGTGTGCCCCCTGGTTTCAGGAGAGTTTGGAATGCGGCTCAATGCGGAAGTTGGTTGTGACGCAGCACAAACAAATGCCCTCAATTGATAGTTTTCCTTTGAATGTGTCTGTAGGAGAGAGAGAGAGAGAGAGGAGAGAGAGAGAGAGAGAGAGAGAGAGAGAGAGAAGCTGCTAATCAGAGAGATTTCTTGATGTTTATTTAATGCAGGTGGGGCTGTTGATTATATCAATAAACTGTAGGCTTATCAATAACCTTATCAATTATTTTATAATAAAAAAAACACACACACAGGAAAACTAATTACTGTGCATGAAACAAGTAGCCCATCAAGAGCATTAAAGGATATTTATAGAGCTGTACTACTCACCTCTTACCCTGTGTGGTATTAAACATATAGTGATCCATATCATATAGTGACATTAGTGTATCACTCCACCCCTGATAGGATATCTATAGAGCTGTACTACTCGCCTTACCCTGTGTTGTATTGGCCCTGCAGCTCTTTCCAGGGTGTGTTGATCAGACTCCCTGAGTAAAGCCTAATCCGAGTTGCTCAGAGGCTCTGGATTTATAGGACACAATACCAACCCTCAACCTGTGCTCCCTGTTGTTGTGAGCCACATTCTTTGAATTGGGCTCATTCTTTAGAAGCAGTGCAGTTTTGGGGAATTCACCTAATGAGTAATAAGTGGTTATACAGGTAATCAGCCGTGGTATCTGAATCAGGTTGAAAGAATATACAGTGCGCAATGAGGAATGCACCGTGGCGTCTCCTACGACAAGTCTCAGGATGTTACCTAATTATCTCCAAACTGTACGGTGGGTGAGTCTGATTTTATACCAGCCGTGGTTACTGGAACACTTTTGTGGACAGAGAAACCTAAAAAAAATACAAGAACACAAAGAAACCCAGGATTGCACCTGCTGGCCTCACAGCTGCTTTATTTACTTCACTGTTTCACACTTCACATTGCATCCTGTAAGCCCACGAGTCTCGGCTCGCACTGCACCTTCGGCTGCTCTTCTGAGCTCTCAAATCCTTCAGATTGTAGGCTGAAGTTTCAACAGCCGCAGCTGTTATTATGAGAAACGCTGCCTTTCGCAATATTTAAAACTGGTTCTGCAGTTGTGCTTTTGTCTTGTTTTAGGGAGGGGAAATGTTTAAGCGGAGCAGAACTGTGCAAACATGGCACTTCTTAGGTGCTGTGAGGAGGCTGTTTTATTTAGTGTCTGAAATAAATTGAATTATTTTGCTATCGACCTGCACGATTAGATCAACACATGGTGGTGTGCAACAAACTCCAGCTGGAATGATGAACGTTCAAATGAAATTCAACGCTCATTAGAAACTGTTTTCATAACCATTAGACTCCCAGTCCAGAAACCCCCCTTCCAGTTAAAGGACACTGGTGTTTAGAAATTGTTACAATTTGTTTTTTGCCATAAAGACATTTTCCACCTCTCTGTAACTCTTTTGAAATGTTCTGCGTCTGTGTAGATTATTTACATTTTGTCTTACTCCTATCAAGTAGCGTTCACTTCTTTCTTTTTTTTCAGTTTGCATATTTAAATGAAATCTTAGTTCAAAGGATCAAGGGGAACAAAATAAATAAATGTCAATATGAAGACAATGCTGCTCATATTGAACTCTCCCTCTGTTTGTTTCCAGTTTCACCTGGCTCTCTTCTCAGGTTCACAGCAATATGCTGATGCACTTCACCGGACGAATCGTCGAGAGCTTTGACAGGGAGTTCCGATGCCTCTACGCAGATTCCCAAATCGTCGATAGCTTACACGACCCAGACGAAGACAGAATTCCCTGTTACTCCTTCGGGAAACACCTTCCGGAGATCAAGCAAGAAAACCCAAAGGAACGTGTCTACTCTGACCCTTCCAGCAGCTGCTCCAGCAACAGCTTCTCCAGCATCAAGAAGAGTCCAGGCATGGGCTGCCTGGCGTACCAACTGAATTACGATAACACTTACCTCAGTCCAGACAAGAGGGCCCCAAGTCCAGGTTTGTACAATCCCAGCAACAAAGGGAGAAAAGGGTCTGGCAGCAGCAGTGCTTTGGAGCAGTCCAACGCTGGCTCACAAGAATTCAACCCTAGCGCACTCAGAAATGGAGGAGGAGCTGTATCCAAGATCTTAGGGCTGGGTCTTTATGAGCCCAAGCAGAACGTCACTCTGCTGAACCCCTCACTGGGGAAGGCGCAAAGGAGCCCCCCTTACTCTGATCCAGAGCAGCCTGGCAAACAGAAGACAGCCCCGCTCTTCAGCAAACTCTCTGATTTCTTAACCCCTGGTACAAAAGAAGGCTTTACCAAATCTCCAACCCGAAACAATGCCTCCGCCACCGTGTTGCAATTCAAAGACCTGAGCCTGTCAGAATCGACAAAAACAAACGAAAACAAACCCGGGTATCCGGTGGTGCCGGCACCCCTGCCCGCTGACCTGCTGCCAGCGGTGAGACGAGGAGAAATCAGCAGGCACGATGTCAAGAGGATGACCCTCGGGCACAGCCAGCTGGACCTAGTAAACCGCTACAACAAGATGAAATCCAAAAACATATACAGCAGGTTCGAGGTAAAAGACACTCCGCACAAGTGAACCAGGCTGTCCTTTCAGACGAAGAGAGATACTGATGAATAATTAAGCAAAATGAAAGTCATCTTGCAAGTTTACCTGCGCCATGCCTTGGCAAAGCCACTTCCTGTATGTTTGAGGTGTGACTATTCCACTGTATAGTGTGTTCCTCGGGGATTCTGTAAATAACAAAAGCAATGAAACACATGCATCACGCTTCGCTGTCTACGAATGGATGTGTTTTACACTAATAGAATTAAGGCATGTTTTTGTGTTATACACTGCTTTAATTCAGTTAAACAGAGCCTGTCTGTGGTATATACAAGGTCAACATGTGAGGCAGCAAGCAGACTGTAACGAACGTGCAGAGACTTGTCAGGAGTAAATAAGACTCCCCCTTCTCATTACTTGTGAAAGTGTCTGTTTACTTCTGAGCAGCCTGCTGTTTATTCAGGACTCAGTGGACAGTGTTCCTCTTCAGCACTCAGGACCTTTAATCTGGCATTCTGCTGGTTTTGTTTGCTGTATTTCTTGTCTTCCTGCAGTGCAAACGGTTGGTGTGATTCTTTTTATTAGGGGGAGGGTTGCAGTATATAGAGAGGTGTTGAGAAATTCAGATTTGCAGAGCGCCTGGCTTCCCAAAGGGCTTGTGGGTTTTATGCTGTTCTGCCGCGTGTTACTGTTTCTGCAGATGTGTAATCATCTACATTTGCTATTTTCAAAAAACATGCTTTTTGTGGATTATACGATAAAAGGTGTTTTGATAAATCTCTTGTATAATGAGCATTTTCCCAAAATGTGCCATTTATTACCATATGTAAATATGTTGCTATAAATTGTTTTTTTTAATTGATGAAGAGTATTATTATTATTATTATTGGTGTGCACATTGTTAAATTGCAGTATGCAGAACAAAGTTTCTACTTCATTCCGGCACTGCATCCTGTACACTGGCTTAAAATAACTAGTCTGAGACTGTGATATATGGAATGGACAGTGGGTTCAGTGCTAGTGCAAGTGCTATGGAAATACAGAGAACAAGTGAGGGCTGTGACTGTCTTAGAACAGGCTGTGCACTCTGAAGGGTTTTATTAAACGAGAGAGCGCTTCATTATGCAGTGTAAAAGGCGGCCTGCATTAGCTGTCACTGTTTTCATTAATCATCCCATGTGCCAGAGGAGGCGCTGCACTGTGCCATAGCAACATTCCAAACATGGAACTCTGGCAGCAGAGAAAATGTAACCTGTTCTCTTGCGAGTCTGGAAGCATTAAGAAATGCTGCCTGTCTATTCTGGTTTTTTATCTCCTTTTTTTTAATGAAGCTGCTTGTGGAACACCGCTTGCACAGACAGCATAACCAGCAGAGCGGGTTACCCTCTTGCCTCAATGTTACCTAGATTACTTTTTCTTTTTTTGTCCAAAGCTTTCTGCAAATATGCTGAAAAGCCTGCTACCCATCTCCACCCTCTGGCATGCCTAGCAGGATTCTTGTAATGCAGCACTGTGACAGAGTGCTAGCCGTGGCATTAGAAGCAGTGCAACTACATAGCAGGTGCCTTTACTGTTGTTTGTAGTGAATCAGGCTTTGCAGTCATGACAATAAAACAGGTCTGGTTTTTCACGATGAGAGATGTTTAGCATGATGCCTCTAGCAATACTAGATATATTAAGTGAAGGTTTTGACAATGTTAGCATTGTAAGTATTTATGACATATTGTCATTGGTATTTCATACTTTATAAAAGCCTGGCTCACTACTGTATTGAAACACACATACACTACCGGTCAAGTTTTAGAACACCTCCATTTTTCCAGTTTTTATTGAAATTTACACAGTTTAATGTCTCAATGTACTCTGAAATTAAAGCATAGAACAAATAAACAATTTGAGATAAAAAAGAAATCATGGAATCGTTTTAACAAAATTTTATCAAAATTTGGCTCAAAGTAGCCACCTTTTGCAGATATAACAGCCGAACACACTTGTGCCATTCTTTGTACAATGGAAATCAAATATTGTTCGGAAAGCTCTTCCCAACACTGTTGCAGAAGTTCCCACAAATGTGTTGCACTTGTAGGTTGCTTTGCTTTCACCCTTCTGTCCAGTTCATCCCAAACCAGCTCGATGGGGTTTAAGGCTGGAGACTGTACTGGCCATTCCATGATTTGAAGCCTACTGTCTTGTTCTTTTCTTCTAAGGTAGTTCTGACATAGCCTGGAGGTATGTTTTGGGTCATTATCTTGCTGTAGGATGAACCCCTGACCAACTAGGCTTATACCAGAGGGTATTGCATGGCACTGTAAAATGCTGTGGTAGCCGTTTTCGTTCAGGGCGCCACTCACTCTGTTCAAGTCGCCGACTCTAGATCCACAAAGGAGCCCCAGACCATCACACTTCCTCCTCCATATTTGACAGTTGGTGTCACACACCGAGGAACCATCCACAGCCTACTCGACGGTGTACAAAAACCCTGCATGATGAACTGAAGATTTCAAATTGTGATTCATCGGTCCATAAGACCTTCTTCCAGTCTTCAGTAGTCCACTGGCTGTGCTTCATGGCCCAGGCAAGCCTCTCTTATTTTGCCATCTTAGCAATGGCTTTCTTACTGCCACTCTACCTGTCACACCTGCAGCTCAAAGTCTTCTCTTCACAGTTGAAACTGAGACTTGCTTACTTCGACTAGTGTTAAGCTGTGCTTGAAGCTGTTGTCCTGTGAGTCGCCTATCACGCAAGCTGTTGACTCAGAAAATTGTCTTCTGATTCTGTTGTGGCTTTGGGTCTGCCAGACCTCTTCCTGTCAGTTTCCTCCAGTTTCCAAGTGCCTTTTCATGGTGTAGGAAACTGTACTCACTGACACCATGGCTTTCTTTGCAATTTCTCTAAAAGACCTGCACTTTTAAGGGTTATAATGGTCTGTATTCCTTTGTTAATTGCCTTTTTCTTGCCATTATGATAGCAATATACTACTTCCTGCAGTACAATACTGTCCAAACAATGCTTAAGAGGGTGTAGTAACACAGTCTGTTCCAACACTGCTTTTATAGGGTTTGTAAGTAATCAACAAAAGTTGGGATACCTGTAGGAATTGTTAGCATCAACTTTCAAGGCTTAATTTACTTCCATTGCTGCAGAACAGCTGTAAGTTGTTAACCCATTACTTGTTCCCTGAAAGAGGCCTTTTTGTATAACTCTGAAATGTACGTTATTTTTCAGTTTTTGGTAACCTAAACTTTTTTTTTTTTAATCTCTGGCAGTTTACCGTTTACCTTTGTACCACTTCAGGTTATTCACTGGACTTGAACTGCTTACATTTCAATAAAAACCGAAGAAACGGGGGTGTTCTAAAACTTTTGACCGGTAGTGTATATAAATAAGTAATGCATGTTAAAAGGAATAAGTCTGGCTACACAAGTTGTTTGCAAATGTTTTTATTGATTAATATATAGGGACATCTTTGGAGGTTTTACCCATTTTGATTTGGTCCTTCCATCATGTAGTCCTCCATTTAGACGCTGGGCTGTAGCTCTTGCACATGTTGTCTAAACACTAACTAATTGAATAAGCTTTTGACCTCAAAGACTTGCACACAAACAGAAAGGCAGCTGTGTTGCTCGTAAACACAGTGACAACAGGATCACAACCACAGCCTGTGCTGTACTGCCCTCATAAGCAGAGGCATGTGGGAGAGATGGGAGGTTTCCAGCTGAGAGAGCAGTGGAGACACTGTGCCTTAATGCTTCCTGTTCAGTGAGTCCGGTGTGCTTGAACATCTGTTAGTGATTCCTTGAGTAGAATATTCAATGTGAATGTTCTATTAGGTATCTACACTGAGGTAGTATCCCACCATGCAGCTCCCTGATAGGCTGAAGAGAGTTCTGAGGTCAACAATCGATTGTTACATCATAATTAGGGGTAGAGGGTTTCTGAAGTTACGTTAGAATTTAATTGTACTACAATTACTAGCATTGCTTAATGAATTAAAAAGCCATCAAGAATATAAAAGCGATGTGTAAAGATGAGTCTACAAAAGTTCTAATACTTCTATATTAATATGTATTCTGTTAATATTTTTTTATAATATATTTTAGTAATTAATAAAATCCTACGGGATGAGAGCCCCTGAAGCATTAGTCCTCCAATGCTATCCTGCATTCAGAAAGCCCTCCCCGTGTGTGCACTTGGTAAACTAGAGTGAGGCAGATAGAACGGCATATCAAAATTGGTTACATGCCCTAGAAACACTGTAGAGGACTTGATAACACAAGAATACTGCTCTAGATGCCACGCAGGACAGCTGCTTCTGTGGCAGGGTGGGCTCTCCTCCAGCCTAGGCAGATCAGTGCAGGATTGCCAGAAGCATGCGTTTGAAATCCCCTCCACACTCCGAGCTCACTGCCTCCTTCAGGGGCACGTCGTATTTCTCGGAATACATGTCCTTTATCGTCTCCAGATCGATCTGGAAAACAGACACACACGTCTGCTAACCCTTGCGCTTCTTTCACACTGTTTGCAGCAGTTTATCTCTATATGTCAAATGGATCTGAAATGTTTGCACATCCTGAATTAATGTAAAAAGTGAGCTTCATGATAATAAAACCAGTTGTAATGTTAAAAAAAAAAAAAAATCTAAAGCATTTCAAAAAGGTGGTTCGCAGTCCTTCAACACAGGTGTGCAGAGGGGGGGGGTGTATATTTGTTTAATCTCTACCTCAGCGCGCCCCACGATGATCCTGATCAGCGTGTCCTCATCCGTTCCAATGCCTTTCATACCGTGCTGCAAGCGCCTCGCAAAGTACAGCTGCAGGTTCTTTGCACACCTCACTAGAGAGAGGGAGAGGGAGAGGGAGAGAGGGAGGGAGAGGGAGAGGGAGAGGAGGGATCACTGATTTTTCAAACTGCAAGCTGGTAGCCACACAACAGCCCCAGCATCACAGTACATTGTCAGTGTCACAGTGTAGTGTGACTGAAACAGGAGACTCGGGTCACAGCTCCGCATTGTGGATACTTTACATCCCCGAGGTATGAGGCAGGATTCAAAAACATTTGCGATAGAAAAGTGTGAAAATATAATCGCTCCGTGTCCCTCAATGGGTTTGCAAACATAAACCTGCTTGCAGAGTTGCAGTGACACCTGGTGGAGGGCATTCTATATGTTTTATAAAACTGAACATTGAAAATAATAAGCCTTGAAATGAAATGCAATTACCAATTGTAATGTAGCATTTCTGCAGAGTGCCCGAGGTCTCGTTTTTAATGGCATCCTTGATATCCGAATCTGCAAGCTGTAATCAGAAATGCAAACTGAGAACTGAGAAAGACAGCCAGCCATATTCTATGCAACAGCATAGTATATACATATATACATTATATACACACACACACACATTATATATATATATATATATATACACACAGCTTACCTGCTCATAGATTTTAAAAGTGGCCTGCAACTGCATGTAGTTCCTTTTGACCAGAATAGTGGTAAACACAGATTCATCAGTGCCAAATCGCCCCTCTCCAGCCTGAAATAACAAGCAGCAATGCTAAAGATCAGTATTACAGCAGTGTAGCCGAGTCCCTGACTGTGACACAGAAGAGAAAGTGTGCAGGGAACTTCATGTGCTTTATAATGTACAAGGGAGCTCCACCCGACCAGCTGAATGTGCTGCACCGGTCTCACCTAATATCCCTGCATGGAGTGCTACACAGAACACATCACACTGCATGGACTCGTAACACTTCTGCCATGTAAATGCAGGGACTATGAAGTAGAGCACAGGGCAAGCAAAGACTTCACTGAGAGACATGCTGTACAGCCCCACCACTGTGTGAGAAAAGTACTGATGGAACAAACTGGGATTTTGTTCCATCAGTATAAGGAATTCCTAGACCCAGGGCTTAATGCGTGAAGGACATGAAGCAGCCCTTGTAATAGCTGACAGCACAGCACCACATTCTAGACAGCATGTGCGTGTGCTGTACATGTGAGTAATAGCACAGTGGGATTGTGGTAACAGCAGAAACGAAGAGGAGCATGTTGTAAAGACCATGCTTTACTGTGGGAAGTGCTGGATATAAGCATGGGAAAGTGTAGTATTAGTGTTTGCTGAGCACTAGGTTTTGGAGGGCCTGCTCTCTCTTCAGGGGTTAAAGACTAGTGCATGCCAATGCCACTGACATGTACTAGCACAGTATCTGCTTCATTACCTCAAAGAGCTCCGTGGCATCAGCTTCTGCCTGCTCCTCATCCACTTCAAAGCCTTCGTCTCTTTCAGCCTGTGAAGGACAGACACTGGTGAAGCAGGAGGCACCTCCCTGTACAGTACGGGGCCACTCTGACCTGGGACCGAGTGCATTTAAACAGGCAGGCAGGAGCCATACCGTTACACACACTGCTAATGACTTCAATGACTGCTACAGTGTTACACACACTGCTAATGACTTCAATGACTGCCATACTGTTACACACACTGCTAATGTCTTCAATGACTGCTATACTGTTACACACACTGCTAATGACTTCAATGACTGCTATACTGTTACACACACTGCTAATGACTTCAATGACTGCTATACTGTTACACACTGCTAATGACTTCAATGACTGCTATACTGTTACACACACTGCTAATGTCTTCAATGACTGCTATACTGTTACACACTGCTGATGACTTCAATGACTGCTATACTGTTACACACACTGCTAATGACTTCAATGACTGCTATACTGTTACACACACTGCTAATGACTTCAATGACTGCTATACTGTTACACACACTGCTAATGACTTCAATGACTGCTATACTGTTACACACTGCTAATGACTTCAATGACTGCTATACTGTTACACACACTGCTAATGACTTCAATCACTGCTATACTGTTACACACACTGCTAATGACTTCAATGACTGCTATACTGTTACACACACTGCTAATGACTTCAATGACTGCTATACTGTTACACACACTGCTAATGACTTCAATGACTGCTATACTGTTACACACTGCTAATGACTTCAATGACTGCTATACTGTTACACACACTGCTAATGTCTTCAATGACTGCTATACTGTTACACACTGCTGATGACTTCAATGACTGCTATACTGTTACACACACTGCTAATGACTTCAATGACTGCCATACTGTTACACACACTGCTAATGACTTCAATCACTGCTATACTGTTACACACACTGCTAATGACTTCAATGACTGCTATACTGTTACACACACTGCTAATGACTTCAATGACTGCTATACTGTTACACACACTGCTAATGACTTCAATGACTGCTATACTGTTACACACACTGCTAATGACTTCAATCACTGCTATACTGTTACACACACTGCTAATGACTTCAATCACTGCTATACTGTTACACACACTGCTAATGACTTCAATGACTGCTATACTGTTACACACACTGCTAATGACTTCAATGACTGCTATACTGTTACACACACTGCTAATGACTTCAATGACTGCTATACTGTTACACACACTGCTAATGACTTCAATCACTGCTATACTGTTACACACACTGCTAATGACTTCAATGACTGCTAATCCAGTTCTAAGCACTCAATTAGGTGACACAGCCTGTGTTCACAATGTACTCAGGATGTATTTATTCAGGTCAGGAATCCAGTCATTTACATGTTTAATATCCACACAGACAGCTTTACTAAGATGATGTATAGGAGATTACAGGTACCGGAGTCTGGATCCCTATTCTGTAAAGTTCATCTCTTTGCAGCCTCCCCATACATATCTAAAGCATGGCAGGAATGGCAGTAAGAAGCCCCGCTGTGCTGCTTTACCTGCAGTAGAGCCAGCAGCAGGTTCCTCACATCCCCGCTGGTGTCCCCCGCGATGTCTTCTTCCAGGTCGCGCTCAAACACTAGGAGCAACGCAGGAGAAAGACTTGACACTTATTATTGGGCTAACAGCTCAGACACTTCACTTCCCGGGTGCTCGCACTGTAAGCCTCCCTTTCGTTACAACAGAACACAAAGAAGCAAAGAACGGATTGTGAAACATCTGACATTTGAACAAAAACTGTCATGTTCACTGCAGCTTTTTTTTGTTTGTTTGTTTAAAGTGTCGTGCTGTGGGCAAGTCCCCAGTGAAAGAATACTCACGTTCATTATAAGCCTGCTTCACAGCGCAGATTTCCTGTTGAAAGAGAGAGAGAGAGAGAGAGAGACTTCTGGATCACAATTAAAAGAAGATATTGGTGGTTCTACAGTATTTCACAAACTGTTTGTGCTTTACTTTGCTTTTCTTCATTCAGTACAGATGATACAATTAGACGATCACGTACTTGTCTTTGGACAGTAGGGCGGCGCTGCAGTGTGCAGTCTGGTAACCCCAACCCCAACCCCAACCCCAACCTTTTACAAACCTTATTGCTCCTGCTGCAAAGAATCTCCACCAGGATGTCCTCGTCGGTTCCGGCTCCCTTCATCGCCTTCCTCAGCTCCTTGGCATCGAAGACGGTGGGTGAATCTAGGAGAGCGATAACCACCTTCTCAAAGCTGTCAGACAGCTCCTTCTTCAACACTTCCACCAGCTCCTAGCACCCAGACAGCAAGGACACAAACCATTAGCGCAGCGCAGAAACCAGTTTTTGTCAGCAGGGCGGAGCAGTCAGCACGGTATTCAGGCATCCAACTTCTAAATACTCAATCAGAATAGCTAACGTAAAAACTTGATTTGGCTTAGAGTAAGAGACAAGCCGTTTTCATTTCGTTAGCACAGACCTCCCTACACTAGATTGATGCAATCCTGACTTTGCTGTAGTGTGCAGCGTTGCAGTGACAGAAAGGCTTAGTGAGAGTCCTCACATCATCATACTTGTCGAAGTACGCCTGCTTTATTTCCAGACGCTGTGGACAAGACCGGTTTGCCAGGATGTTGATGATGGCTTCCTCATCCGTCCCTGAAAACAGAAAAGAAAAAAACTCAAAAGTTGAAATGAACCCAGAGCAATGCTTTCTGGAAAGCCACTGCCTCTGCATTTAATTCATGAAGTTCTTTAATTGTTATATTTAAGATCAGAATAATAGGGCTTATCTGAACGATGTGATTATGCCAGGACCCCCCTGGTTCCCTATCAGTTTGTAGCCAGAGGTTTTACTGTGATTAAATGAAAGAGACCAGGCATCTGCCCCAGCAGAGCTCCTTACCCAGTCCTTTGCAGGCTTTCCTGATTGCTTTAATGTCAGCCAGCACATCGAAGTCTGGATACGCCACAATGGTTGGCTAGGAAAATGAAAAGAGCACACAGTTTATGTGCTGGGGTGCTGTATCGGTGTGTTCAGACAATACCATGATCCGATGTGAAAGGCAGCGTGGGGCTGAGCGAATGTTAAGCAAACAGACGGATTAATGCAGGGCAAGGCTGGAGCACAACGGCTCAAGGTTACAGTGGCAATGTAGGGCGAGGCTGGAGCACAACGGATCAGGGTTACACAGCGTCAATGCAGGGCGAGACTGGAGCACAAATGATCAGGGTTACACAGTGTCAATGCAGGGCGAGACTGGAGCACAAATGATCAGGGTTACACAGTGTCAATACAGGGCAAGACTGGAGCACAACGGATCAGGGTTACAGTGTCTACACAAAACCTCTTGCTCTTCCTCTCCAAACTCCTCCCTCCCTTCTCCCACTCCCTGCTCTGCACCTCAGAACTCATTAAGGTAATGCAGTTAGGAGGCTCCTCTGGGCTAAGAGGATAATGCTGGCAGTGTCTGTAAGGAGAGGAGAGGAGAGGAGGGGAGTGAAGAGGAAAAATCTGATTTTACAGCAAGACGACTCAAACACAGGGCATGTCTGGAGGTACAGTAATAAAAAAAATTAAAAGTATTAAGGGTGCATCTGAATGAAAACAACCGAAATATACTTTACAGCACAGTAGAGCACAGCCCCTTCAACGGGCTACCTAGCGATTTGTAACCTGGCAGTCCCAGGAGGAGTCTGCCCTGTACAGAACACAAAGGAGCCCGACAATACTGCTGCACTGTGACCTTGAGCACCAGCGCTCTCAACGCTTCAGGACAGAACAATGCAGTGAGTCAGGCTGCTTTTCACTGGTGTTGCTGTTGAACCTGGGCTGGGTCTCAGAGAGAGAGAAAGGGCTCGTCCTTCTCCCAGTTCAGGGAATTTGAGGAGGAGCGAGTCTAGTAAGCACCCAGTATGAATAGCTGGAGCGAGTCCCATTTCCTTCCTCCCCCTGGCCCTGTCCAGAGCTCGCTCAGACACATCCTGTTTGTATTCTTGTCACAGGGTTCTGGTGAATTCTACCATAAACGCCCTTCACAAAAACGCTCCCTGCTCATGCCTCTCGCTTTGTGTGTGTAACACACAGGACTGCAGCGAAATATGGGATCAGAAAACAAACGGGTGCGAAGCTTTACTTCAGAAATGATGCGCTCATACAGAAAATGTTCAGTTTAATCTGCGTGAGTGAGTTTATATAACAGGCTACTAATGGCGCCTCAGGGTAAATATAACGGGGAGAAGCGAACATGATTCATCGTGATAGTGAAGCATGTTTAATGCCAGCCTGCACTGGACTACAAACTAGCTTTTTTTAAACAAAAACGTCCCGTACAGTTATATTATTTACATAACGAATACTAACAACACATTCAACCACGACCTGACATTAATAACAAGTGCATTTTTTTAAATTAATATCATGCGCGAATGTTATATTTAATTAAAACAGTAATACTAATAAATAATGCTTAAACTCGTTTTGTAGTATAGCGCTAATCTGAGGCCGCTGCCCTCTGAGGTTTTCAATCGCTTATCGACTGGCAAGCATGCTGCAGGATCAAATCATCTGTTGGTCGGGTGCCCAAATCTGCAGCGGCGCTACTCGGCACCTGTTGCCAACAATAAAAGAAACGCAGTATATGATAGTACACTCACTTGGACGTTGCCCATTTTGCGAGTTGTTGCGTTCCAGCGGTGCTGACCGGTCAGTTCTCCTGCGCTGGTCTGTGGTGAGGAATCCTATTCAGTCGGTTAGATGCAGAATAGAGATTTGCAGACGACGCCTCTGACGTCACCCCGTTAGCAGAAGGCTTGAGGGGTTCGGTTTAACAGTTTCACACGTGACCACTGGGAAAGGGCAGCGCAGCCAACTGGATAAACATGCTGTTTATGCAATGGTGATTTCTATTATTGTTATTATTATTAGAGGAGTTCACTGGTTTGAGGTGAAACATGTGGTTAGCTGCTAAATGCATGCCTCTCTTTCCCTGATTTCAGCAGCTCCCTCCTCAGTGCATTCCAGGAATCTGTTTGCATGTATTTAAGTAACCTGCTGGTCTTCTCTGTGCCGGCACCATTTGGATGCTGTTCAAGTGGGCTAGGGGTTAGTATTAAACACTGTACTGACTGAAACAAAATGCTGCGACTGGCTATCCAGCCTCACTAGCACTGCTTGTATATAAAGAGGAGGTCTGTAGGAGTTGCACACACTGTGTTTCACCAGGCAAGACAGATGCTTGGTAATGTTCCTGGTGACACTGTCCCAGGACCCAGCTTGTGACACTCTCCCAGGATCCAGCTTGTGACACTCTCCCAGGATCCAGCTTGTGACACTGTCCCAAGATCCAGCTTGTGACACTGTCCCAGAATCCAGCTTGTGACACTGTCCCAGAATCCAGCTTGTGACACTGTCCCAGGATCCAGCTTGTGACACTGTCCCAGGATCCAGCTTGTGACACTGGATCCAGCTTGTGACACTGTCCCAGGATCCAGCTTGTGACACTGTCCCAGGATCCAGCTTGTGACACTGTCCCAGGATCCAGCTTGTGACACTGTCCCAGGATCCAGCTTGTGACACTGTCCCAGGCTTGTGATCCAGCTTGTGACACTGTCCCAGGATCCAGCTTGTGACACTGTCCCAGGATCCAGCTTGTGACACTGTCCCAGAATCCAGCTTGTGACACTGTCCCAGGATCCAGCTTGTGACACTGTCCCAGGATCCAGCTTGTGACACTGTCCCAGGATCCAGCTTGTGACACTGCCCCAGGATCCAGCTTGTGACACTGTCCCAGGATCCAGCTTGTGACACTGTCCCAGGATCCAGCTTGTGACACCAGGATCCAGCTTGTGACACTGTCCCAGGATCCAGCTTGTGTCCTACAGAGGAGACACCCTGAAGAGCAAACACAAGGCCTGGGGAGTCGTTATTATAATGGGGAGAGGGAGGAGTGTAAAGAACCCTATAGAGAGAGAGGATCATTCATTCTGCTTAAGAGAGGATCATTCATTCTGCTTAAGAGAGGATCATTCATTCTGCTTAAGAGAGGATCATTCATTCTACTTGTTTTATGCTGTAATGCATCACATCATTGTTTCATCAGCATGGCTGGAGGTGAAAACCATTTGCACTGTGACTGTTATTACTTTGACTTCATTAGTCTGTTTGGAAGTGTTTCCATGAACACATTCAGGCAGCCTTACACACAATTATGGAGATCTATTTGAATAGCCTTTTTTTAAGCATGCTCAGGAATTCATGCAAAGACCCTGAAGATGTGTAGACTGTAAATTCTGTAGGAGCCTAAACATATGCAGCATGTACAGAAACACTGTGCTAGATAAATGCATCATCCATAATACATTACAAAGACCACTCTGCAGCCCAAACACTAATCCGGAGACACACAGCAGTGCCTTCTCAATCCTGAGATAAACAGTGTGCAAAAGGCAATGAGCCAGTCTCCTTTAGAGATTATTGACTTGAAGGCATTGGAGGTTTGGGAAGAGGGTTGTATTTCAGGAATCCTGCTGAGGTCACAATGCAGAACACAAAGAAGAGAAGGCTGGCAGTGCACCTTGGTCCCGGCTCACCGGCTATGCCGGTACCACACTGTACAGGTCCCTGTTTCAGACGGCAGTTTCAGAGGGCAGCTGCAGTCAGAACTGAGGGTGTTAGATATCCATTTGCATCACAGTTTGATCCATTCCAATGAGTTTAATAAGACACACCTGAGTTTGTTACCTGTACTCATAGTACTCATCAAGCTCATAGTAAAACCTGGAATGGGTGAAACAGCTATGCAAAAAGAGTCTTATTCCCATCCCTGCTCTTGAATGTATTCATGACGTCACAATGAAACAATAACATCTAGTAAAATGAACACCCACACGCTGCATTATAGAAATATAAATGGATAGTTGTTTTTTGTGTTTTTTTTTATTTTTAACTAAATATAATACAGGTATCTCTGAGTAGTCCGGGTCGATCACTAGTCAACAACAGGATGCCCAGATCAGATATTTAATCTCGCTCGCTGCATTCGTCTTTAAGAAGAGTGATACACTAGTTCTGGGAAAATCCATAGAATGATTTATTAGAGAGGCTCCCCACAGCCATAAATCTTTAAGGAAATAAAAATCTCTTCCCAAAGAAAGGGGTCAGCATGATGAATTGCCAGGCTGCAGCAGCGTGTTTGTTTAAGGGGCGTCCCTTTCACAGGCTGTCTGATAAAGCCCTCAAACTGGATGCCCTGTTACAGACCCAGTTCAACTCTCTAGCTGTCTCCAATTCAGCCTTTGAGATCAGTCCGGCTTCCCTTAGAAACGCACGATCTGCAATTCCAGATGTTTTCATGACTTGGAAAATTATTCAGGTCACACCAAAGGATGTTTTTAATGATCATTTTGTGAAACAGCTATTATACAAAATATTGCAATACATACAGTACAGTGCAAGTAAAGAATATGTAACGTTTATTTAACCAGTGAAGTGCTCTTGAGATTAGTATCTCTTTTTGAAGGGAGACCTGGTCAAGAAGGCGACACATTATACAAAAGCAGGTTTTCAAATATCCCCTGCAGGGTACTTTGTTAGGGGTGTGCTGATGCTCATGCCTTTGAGACGTATTAATCAGCAGGTATTACACGAATCCATTCATTAACATGTTGAGTTCAAAACCACAACAGCAGTGCAGCAGCAACAGTGTCAGCGCCCGGCTGAGAGGAAAACTCTTCCAATCGGCTTTTAAAACACTGTGTGGAACTTTATTGCAATTGAGTGCTCCTCAGCTGTAAAGGTGAGTGAAGGACAGCTTTTCTTGCTTTGCAATCAACACATTGATGAATGGCACTGTCTAATCCCTGCCCAGAAATACTTCTTAAAGGTGATTAGGGGTACCAGCAGGAGCATCAGTGCACCCCTAGTGCCGTCGAATCTGCAGAAACGTGAGAGTGAGCGTGCAGCGAGCCTCGCTCTCCTGGCGTGATAATCGACCCTCCCTCTTCTGTTTCTCCAACACTTTCCGAGCTCTTGTGAAGTGAACACGAGTCAATGGGTAGTGAAAGGGTTACTTCTTCCAGAACGCATTGTTATTGTTCCTGTTCTTTTGCAGAGGGACGGGACGGGACCGTACGGGACAGGACGGGACGGGACAGTGAGTCACACTGCTGTTGTGTCAGTACATTCACAGTACTGGATCACACAGAATGAACCAGCTTGTTTGCCAGAGCACTCTGAATTCCATGCATATGAATGTGGGAAGAAGATGCAACGCAACAGATTTTCAGCAAATAAAGGTTTGCATTGATTGGAAGTAAACATGCAGAGACGCATTTCACTTGCTGCTGCTTTCAGGATCATTTTTGTGTCAAGTTGCATGATTTAACTAGCTTGCTGTATTTATTATTTTAGTGTGCTAGCCACTCCTCTCAATGCGTTTTCTACAATCACTTTATTACAGCCTCCTTTTGATTGCAAAGTTCTTAATTTTGGGGTTGAACTCCCAGCGCTTGGCAGGGAGTCCCTCAGAGGTTTCTGTTTCTGTTCTCTGTGCATTTCAGTTCGGAGACACGTATTTGGCATTCAGCTGTCCTTGTGCTGAGTGTAATCTGCTTCTCTTTGAAACGGCAGGACACAGAACGAGACGGGCACAGCCTGCACGTTCATTAATAGCGAGTGCGTTAGTCTACACGTGTAATGAAGGCTGCACTCAGTTCAACAGGAGCCGCACTGCTCTCTGCCTCTGCGTTATGTGACTTCGTGCTGGTGTTGATAACTACTTTCCCCCCGGAGCGTGTTTAAACAGGCGCGCTGATTGCAATGCTGGTCCTCTTCGCGTGTTTAAGTATCATTTTTAACCACCAGAGGGCATGGCTGTCCCATAAACATGAAGACTGGAGGCTTCATTGTCAGTTCAAATATGTTCGTTATAAAGCATTGTTTTACTGTTTATTTTTAATGAAAAACCGCATGTTATTGTTATAAAACTACGAAGCACACAGCTCTTACGAGACTAGCTGACTTGCACTGCTCGGTAGTTAACCCTGGCTTTGGAATCCGACTACAAAATACTTACCGCATTAATTTTGAAGTAAAAAATGGAAGGCTTTGCCCTTATTAGCCAAACGGCAATATAATGAGATATTACTCTGAAAAATCGTTTTGTTAAAATCAATATTTGTATCTTGTTTCATTATTGTATTTGCATAATCAAGATCAATAGTGTTTGACAATCCCAGAACTTTTGAGCAGATTAAGAGCTCAGAACATCATTTAAAAAGAAATAGTCAAGTTAACCAAATAACTGAGGGGAGAGTAGGGTGGGGGTTGGGTTGGGGAGGGTGGTTAAAGGGGAGGGGAGTGTATGGTGGGGGTGGGTAGGGGAGGGGAGGGGGGACGGTGGGTAGGGGGAGGGTGGTTACGGAGGGGAGGGGAGGGGAGTGTAGGGTGGGGTGGGGAGGGTGGTTTACGGAGGGGAGGGGGAGTGTCCCTGGGGTGGGCAGGGGAGGGGAGGGGAGGGTGGTTACGGTGGGAGGAGAGAGGGGAGGATGGGGTGGGGAGCGTGTAGGGTGGGGTGGGTAGGGGAGGGGAGGGTAGGATGGGGTGGGGAGGGGAGGGTGGGTTACGGAGGGGAGGGGAGGGGAGTGTAGGGTGGGGAGGGGAGGGGAGGTTACGGAGGGGAGGGGGATTGTAGGGTGGGGTGGGTAGGGAGGGTGGTTACAGTCCCAGGGGAGGGGAGAGTGGAGTACGGTCCGGGGGGAGAGGGAGGGAGGAGGATGGGGGGGGGGTGGGGAGGGGAGGGTGGTTACGGAGGGGAGGGGAGTTTAGGGTGGGGTGGGTAGGGGAGGGGAGGGTGGCCCCTTTGTGGAGGGGAGGGGATGGTGGTTACGGTGGGGAGGAGAGGGTAGGATGGGGTGGGGAGGGGAGGGTGGTTCAGAGGGGAGGGGAGTGTAGGGTGGGGTGTGTAGGGGAGGTGAGGGGGAGGGTGGTTACGGTGGGGAGGAGAGGGTAGGATGGGGGTGGGGAGGGGGGGGGGTGGTTACGGAGGGGAGGGGAGTGTAGGGTGGGGTGGGGTGGGGAGGGGAGGGGAGGGGAGGGTGGTTGATTTGGGGAGGGGAGGGGAGGGTGGTTACTGCAGGGAGCTGAGGGGTTCTAGATCTAAAACGAGCGCAGGCTTAGCTGCATAAATCAATTCTAACAGCGCTTGGGAAAGCTGCAGATCAACAGCCACTCTCGCTTCGTCGATATTTAATTGTGCGTTCCATTCCTTGTTAATGACAAGGGTCTTTTTTGATGTATGTGTCCAGGATTAGTTGTCTGAGATTCTCTTCCAGTCCTCCAAGTTTTATAATGTGCCATACAAAACTACACAAGAGGGGGGAGGGCAGCTCCATATACAGAATTTAATACAATCTGAGCATTACAATATAGCATCATTCACAGCCAGCCCATGTCCATGTGGAGACACTCTGAAAAGTGTCCTGTATTGGGACAGGTTTGCTTCATTTCTGTTAGTCCTTTGATGACATATTGGCTAAAAAACGTTACAAAGGCTCCCATTCACTGCATGGCATATCATGCTGCCACTTCTTGACTGATTCTGATGAAGTCAGAGCGCATAACGGATTGTTATTTTTTAAAAATAAAATCTAGAGATGTCCAAGGCATACATCACATCCATAGCTATAACAGGAGGACACAGCTCATTCCAATAGCCCTGCTACACATCCTCTACACCTCGGCTCAGTTAGGCTTTTGCAATGAACAACCAATCGCCCAAAATGTCAACAAAGGAAACAAAGGGTGTATTTGTATTTCATTCTGAAGGCCTGGCACACCATGAACGGGGCTAAATGTTCCTTCACTTTCTCCTGCCATGCTGAGGGTGTGGATGAGCTCTGCAGGGAACTCTCTCTCTCCCTCTCCTTCTCTCTCTCTTTCTCTCTCTCTCGCTCTCTCGCTCTCTCGCTCTTTCCTCTCTCTCTCTGCCTGTCTCTCTCTCTCTCTCTGTCTCGCGCTCTCCTCTCTCTCTCTCTCTCTCTCTCTCTCTCTCTCTCTCTCTCTCTCTCTCTCTCTCTCTCGCTTTTAAAAAGTTGAGTCAGATGTTGGGACAATGTGCCACTGGTCATGTCCTCATACTGGGAGGAGATTTTAACTGCACTATGGATTTTAACAATGATAGAAACCACGGGGAGCCCAATCCCCGATCTGTTAGAGAGCTGGCCACTTTTGACCTGCAGGAGAGATGGCAGCATCTGGGCAGCTTGCTGGAGGAGAAGGCGAAGGGCTCCCTGCTCAGACCCCATTTCACTGAGCTTAAAGACATGGATGCTCCTACAGCCTTCTTCTTCAGCCTGGAGAGGAAGACAGTGGAGTGCAAGCAGATGAGCTGTCTGAGGCTGCCCTGCAGGAGAGAGGTCTCCAGCCCTGCACAGCTCAGACATGTGTCAGTGGATTTTTACAGTGGTCTCTTTAAGGCTGAGAACTGTGACCTGGGAGAGATGGAGCGACTGCATCAGGGGCTCCTCAGTCTGAGTGAGGAGGAGTGGCACAGTCTGGACACCTCGCTGACCTTCCAGGAGCTCACTGTCGCTGTAATGCAGCTCTCCAACGAGAAAGCACCCGGGATCGACGGGTTGCAAGCTGAATTTTATAAATGATTCTGGGACTGTATCGGACAGGATTTTTATAAGGTCCTTCAGGAATGCAACCAGGATGGAGAACTGCCTTTGAGCTGCCGCAGGGCATTAATCAAGCTGCTACCCAAGAAAGGAGACCTCTGTAACCTTAAGAACTGGCGCCCTGTCTCATTGTTGTGCTCAAACTACAAAATCTTTTCCAAGGTACTGGCAAATCGGTTGCAGACACAAATAGGATCAGTGGTGCATCAGGATCAATCCTATTGTCTACCAGACGGATACATTTTTGATAATCAGTTTTTAATAAGAGACCTTTTTAATGTGTCCAAACTTTTTAATATTGATGTTGGTTTAATTTCAATTGAGCAGGAAAAAGCTTTTCACAGAGTTGACCATGAGTATTTGTTTCATACACTAAAGGCATTGGGTTTTGGCCCTGTTTTTATTTCTAATATTAGACTCCTCTATAAGAATGTTTTTAGCCTGGTGAAAGTAAACAATGATCTGAGTGTCCTTTTCCCTGTGCAGAGGGGGATACGGCAGGGCTGCTCTCTCTCAGGGCTGCTCTACTCCCTCTGTATAGAGCCTTCCCTGCATCAGCTGAGGAAGAAGCTAACCAGGCTGGCTGTGCCAGCTGCACCTAACAGCGCCCCCATCAGGCTACCTGCGTATGCTTATGACCTTAATGTTTTCATTACTAATGACAGGGATGTCACTGTGCTGGAATCCTGCATTAAGAATTATGAAAAGGCCACTTTAGCTCAGGTCAATTGGGCAAAAAGTGCAGCTTTTCTGTCTGGTAGCTGAGAGGGAATAACTGCCCCATCACTGCCCCCAGCGCTGACCTGGGAAAACACTGGGGTTAAGATATTGGGAGTGTTTTTTGGGAAAGAAGTGTTTGTGCAACAGAACTGGGAGGGATTCCTGGATAAAGTGAAAGGGAGGCTGCAGAGCTAGGCTGGTGTGTCTGGACCCTCCCCTGGGTCTGTTAAATGAGATTCAGAAATGTCTGGTCCAATTTTTCTGGAGTGGGCATCACTGGTTGTGTCCGGCTGTCCTGTCCCTCCCCCGTGAGGAAAGGGGGCAGGGGCTGATTGATATCCCCAGCAGGGTGGCAGTGTTCAGGCTACAGGCTGCCCAGAAGCTGCTCTATGCCCCAGAGCTGAGCTCACCTGGCTCACTCACTCCTGCACAGAGCGGGAGAGTTGGGGCTCGACAAGCACCAGTTTTTAATACCCCCTGAACAGCTCAATGATAGCGGACTGGTTAGTTTTTATAAAAACCTGCTTAACGCATGCAGGATTTTAAAAAACACTAGATCAGAAGAGTCGCTGTGCACTAAATGGGTTTTTGAAAAGCCTCTGTTTTTTAATCCCATTTTTAAATGTGAAAGTTTTAATTCTGTACATATGTCTTCAGTGTTTTATAAAGCAGGTTTTTTACTAAGCTTGGCCAACTGCTTGATTTTAGTGTGTTTAAATGGAAAGCCAGTAGGGAGTTAGCTATATCACTACAGATCAAATCAGTGCGGTTTGTAAAAAAGATCCTGAGTGATTTACAGGTCTCTTTTATTCCAGCTATGTCCCAATTTTTGACTAGTCTTTTATCAGAGCGCTTGGTTTCAGAGCAGGAGCCCCTGCTCCCCACAGTGCTAGTCTCCCCCTCAGTGCCAGAGGAGGAGGAATCACCTGGCAAAATACTGCTGTTGAAGAAAGTGACAGAGGTGGCTTTCCATATGGCAGAGAAAAACCAGCTGTATGAAATGTATATTAAAAAGCTTTATTATAATCAGCTGAAGGATCTGGGAGACACTAAGTGGAGAGCTCACCTCAGTGTTCCTGACGATGAATCCCCTGTCTGGAGAGTTTTATATAAACTACCCCTGCCCAAGCACTCTGAAGACCTGCAGTGGAGAGTGCTGCACGGAATTATAGCCACAAACCGGTACTTGAACCGTGTGGAGCCGGGGGTCAGTGATCAGTGGAGACAGTTTTCCACCTGTTTTCAGACTGCCCCCAGCTGCAGCCTTTTTTAAGTTTTTTTAGAAAACCTGCTGGTTTCCTTGGGAGTTGTTTTTACAAAACAGCTCTTTGTTTTTAACATTAAATATAGTTTTGAACAAAGAAACAAGTGCACACTGGTCAACTTTGTACTGGGTCAGGCAAAATTGGCCATTTTAAAATCTGTAAATAATGCTGTAAGCATTTTTAGAATCCTGATGGTCTCCAGGATTAAGATTGATTTTCATTATTATCAAATGGTGCAGGACTTGGAGAGTTTTAAAGAGCGTTGGTGCGTTGGAGATTGGGTGTGCGATGTAAGTGAGGAGGGGGAGCACATTGTGTTCCTACAAAGGTAAAAAGAAAAACCCCAAAAAAACAAAAAAACTTTAAAAGTGATCTGAATGGACCGTGATAGTGTTGCTATTGTTTTGAAATTGTTGCTTTGTGGCTAGATGTATTTTTTGTTATTATTTTGGATATAATAAAGGGATTTTAAAACTCAAACTCTCAATCTCTCGATCTCTCTCTCTCTCTCTCTCTCTCTCCCTTTCCCTCTCTCTCTCTCTCTCTCTCTCTCTCTCTCTCTCTCTCTCTCTCTCTCTCTCCCCCTTCACAGGATGAGCAAGTGAGAGAAGCTCCACAGAGACAGGCTGGGAGCTCAGAGGCACACAGCATATAAAACATAGTGAAAGCATGGTAAATCACAGGCAAGCAATGTAAAGCACAGAGGTATGGTAAAGCAAATTAAAAAAATGATAAAAGCATGGCAAACCAGGTTGGTAAAAGAATCAGAAGATTGCAGAATTGCTGTTCAGATTTACTGTGAGAAACATCTATGATTTATTATGGTTCTAGAAGACTTCTCATGCATCAGAAACGACACACAGAGGATTGGTCAGCCCTGTTAGCCAATGAGAGTCAGAGTAACATGGAGTTTTTTTTTCCCCAATGCCATGAGTTCTATACTAATTTGAGAAAAATGAGCCCTCAGGTCCACTAGGACACCAAAACAATGTCAGCTTAGTGTGGGTCTAGATAGAGACCACTCGAAAAAATGCTTTCTATTTTCTGAAATAAAACTAAGAACAAAATAAAAAGCGTGCACTGTAAAGATGAAACTCATTAAAACAGCAGGGTTATTATACCCTTCAAAGAGCCCCAGACGAAGATCATTATTTATAGGTTTAATTACAGCTTTAGAACGCCAGCTGCTTGGCCGGATTAGACAGGTCCGCTGGTTCAGTCTCGCGCGCTGCGATTCTTCAGAGACTCTGCGTTATCTATAGAAGCGCTGTGTGTGCGCGCGCGTCGCTGAATAATTCACTCCCAGAGACTGCAATATAAAATATTAAAACACGCCTCCTGTTTGTTCTCATCGTGGGTTCACAAAGGCCACGTGCTTGTCAGCTCAAAGTAATACTGCTTCCCTGGCCTCCAAAATCAACAAATATACATTTCAGCCTTTCTTTGTGCTGCTGTAGGTCGCTGAGTCTCACTATCCATCTCCCATTAAAAATACACAGGCTGATTGTCATGGGGAAGTTTACCGGCTTACTGGGTAAGGCTAATGTCTTATTATACAGTACAGCCTTGCAGCTTCTATTAAAACTGACCCTTGCCCCATTTAAAGACAAAGATTCTGGCTAGATTAATAGGGACCCAATCATAATCTCAACCTCTTCAGTATTTACTGCATTTACTGGGGAGGGGAGGGGAGGTTTGGTGGTTACAGTGGGGTGGGGAGGGCAGGGTGGTTAAGGTGGGGAGGGGTGGGGATGGTACCATGGGGGTGGGTAGGGTAGGGTGGTTACTGTGGGGAGGGCAGGGTACGGCAGGGTCTCAATGAGAAACAAAGAGGACAGCAGAAGAAGCGGGAATGTGCATGGGAAACGGCACTGTGCTTGTTTCCTTTCTGTGCAGATTATAGGGAAGGTTATTTTTGGAAGCCTGCGCTGTGTAAGAAGTGTTATACTCCAAGGAGTCATTCTGCTGCAGAATTACAAAATCTCCCAATTAGAATGCCAGCACCTCCCCACCCACCCACCACACATTTCATAGACTGTCTGCTTTCTGATTAAAGATGAATCACACTTAAGATGAATGGTTATTAAGTGTGTGCTTTGGAGCTCTAACAGAGAGGAGAGTTTTATAGAAAACTACACTAACGACATGTAACTGACGATGCCCAGCACATGCTATCTTTAATACATATTGTCATTACTCTGTTTGCTATATTAACTTCTGACTAAAATCATTTCAATTATTCATGTATGTATGTCACCAAGGGCCATTGTGAATTAAATAAAAACCAAACCAAACTCACACACACCTTAACCTATGTAATGTGAGTATTTATAAACCTGTGTAATTTACATTACAAAATGCAACTTTCTTACCTGGGCAAACAGAGTTGAAAGGTGGTCAGGATTTCTGAGGGATCAGGAAGTGCAGCCTTGCCTTGCTAGAGATGGCTTTATAGTAAAGAGAGCCCACACTGGAGCAGCTGATACAGCATAGCTTTTCAACACGTTTCCAGTATAATGTCAGTGACCATGTGCAGATGTCCACACTTTAGAAAGACATCAAGATCAAAGCTATGCTAGAGAAGTGAAGCAATAAAGTAGACACACTGTGTACAAAAACAAGAGCTCACTTTTTAGAAGTGGAATAACTAGATGGATAACAATAATGGAATTATAAATGACAAGTGGCCTTCTCAAATGTGAATATCTAATTAATTAGCCATAGATCTAATAACCGAAGGCTATGATAGTGTCTCACTCACCGCCTACATACTACCTCAGCCCGGAAAAAACAGCATAAGCAGTATAATAAGATTATCCCACCCACACACCCCCAGCTCCCAGCCCCTATGTGTCAGCTCCCAGCTCCCAGCCCCCAGCCCCCAACTCCCAGCTCTCAGCCCCCAACTCCCTGCTCTCAGCCCCCAACTCCCTGCTCCAAGCTCCCAGCTTCCTACCCCCAGCTCCTAGCTCCTATCTCCCAGCCCCAACTCTCTGCTCCCAACTCCCTACTCCCAGCTTTCAGCTCCCAGCTTCCAGCTCCCAGCCTCCAGCTCCCAGCTCCCAGCTCCCAGCCCCCAGGTCTCAGCTCCCAGCTCTCAGCTCCCTGCCCCAAGCTCTCAGCTTCCAGCTCCCAGCCCCGAGCTCCCAGCTCCCAGCCCCCAGGTCTCAGCTCCCAGCTCTCAGCTCCCTGCCCCCAGCTCCCTGCTCCCAGCTCCCAGCCCCCAGCTCCCAGCCCCCAGCTCCCAGCTCCCTGCCCCCAGCTCCCAGTCCCAAGCTCCCAGCTCCCAGCCCTGAGCTCCCAGCTTCCAGCTCTCAGCTTCCAGCACCCAGCTCCCTGCTCTCAGCCCCCAACTCCCAGCTCCCTGCTCCCAGCTCTCAGCTCCCTGCCCCCAGCTCCCAGCCCCCAACTCCCTGCTCTCAACCCCCAACTCCCTGCTCCAAGCTCCCAGCCTCTAGCTCCCAGCTCTCAGCTCCTAGCTCCCAGCTCCCAGCTCCCAGCTCCCAGCTCCCAGCTCCCAGCTCCCAGCCCCCAGGTCTCAGCTCCCAGCTCCCAGCTCCCTGCCCGAGCTCTCAGCTTCCAGCTCCCAGCCATGAGCTCCCAGCTCTTGGCACCCAGCTCCCAGCCCCCAGGTCTCAGCTCCTAGCTCCCTGCTCTCAGCTCCCAGCACCAAGCTCCCTGCCCCCATCTCCCAGATCCCTGCCCCCAGCTCCTAGTCCCGAGCTCCCAGCTCCCAGCCCCGAGCTCCCAGCTTCCAGCTCTCAGCTTCCAGCACCCAGCTCCCTGCTCTCAGCTCTCAGCCCCCAACTCCCAGCTCCCTGCTCCCAGCTCTCAGCTCCCTGCCCCGAGCTCCCAGGTCTCAGCTCCCAGCTCCCTGCTCTCAGCGACCAGCACCCAGCTTCCTGCCCCAGCTCCCAGCTCACTGCCCCCAGCTCCCTGCTCCCTGCCCCCAGCTCCCAGCTCCCTGCCCCCAACTCCCAGCCCTGAGCTCCCAGCTCCCAACCCTGAGCTCCCAGCTCCCAGCTCCCAGCTCCCAGCTCCCAGCTCCCAGCTCCCAGCTCCCAGCTCCCAGCTCTCAGCTCCCAGCTCCCAGCTCCCAGCTCCCTTCTACGCTCTATCGTCTACCCTCTATTGATTCCCCCTACTCTCTACCCTCTATTGATTCACTCATCCCTGCAATCTGGAAAAGACAAACAAAACACAGGCACACAGTCAGAAGGAACAGTTAGGAATGAGCATCTGCTGAATGTCAAATTGAAGCACTGACCATAATGCAGAAATGTAATGCGAACATTCCTTACCCTTTAAAAACGGTGTGTGTGTGTGTGTGTGTATATGCATATATATATATACACACACACACACACACACACACACACACACACACACACACACACACACACACACACACACACACACACACTGTATTTATAACAACAACATCAGCATACCTAGTTATTTCTGCCAGGCGGAATCTGAAACAGTGTAGCTAATTATTAAAATAGTTTGCTTTTTTTTTTTTTTATTTAGCATTCCGAATTCTTTTAACTTGATTTTCTCCCCAGTTTGAAATTATTGTCAGCAGCAATTGCCCACACAGAGTGTTAATACAAATTGCCTTGAATTGGGAGATTATCTCTCAGACAGATGGACAGCAGCAGCCGCTTCCAGTGAACGGTTTCAGCTGCAATCTGTTATGTTCATGTTAGCACCGCTTGCATTCCTTGAAAAGTTATGTAATCAATATAATAACTGATAAGCATGTCTAGGACAGCTGTCTCAAAGCGCGGGATACGAACCCTAAACCAGCAGCGTTAACCATATCATATACTGTCACTGTCATCACCTGTGCTGCATAGCGCTATGGGGTTCCAGCTTCGTCTCTTACTGTTCTGCTGTAGTGACTTGCAGGTTCCTAGCATGGGGAGTTAATGAAACATTGGAACAGAGACTGGGGTCGCATTTGAATTATGATGCAGCTATCCCTTATAGGAATTCTTTCAAAAAATCAACCGAAAGAGAAACGTTGATGAAGATCATTCTATGCAGTGATGTCCATTGACAAGAGCCGTTCTGTGTCTTTGTACTTCATTAGGGGACCCGCAAGGGTACTTGCTGCATAGATAAAATGTATTACAAGCCAGTGAACCAGAGAGTGCTCTATTAACTCATCATGCCTTGTGAAAGGTTAGCAATGATTGTGACAGACTTTCCTAAGTTTATACTATGCATTTACAATAGAAAAACCTCCTTCGTGTAAACTGCACAGTGCTTTCCCATACTGTTCTTGTGCATGCTTTCCCATGCCTTTGCACTTTGCTACACTAGGCTCTTATCCACAGATCACTAGAGAGGACCCCCCTGGCTGACTGCGCCACATTTCAAACAGCGGCTGAACGGGAGCACTAATTGAAAGCACGCGCTGTAACTGGTTTCCCTCGCCTGGCTCCAGTGCGTGCGGGGGTGTCGTTTTAAACGCCCTTCTCTGTGTGTAAATGCTCCTGTGGCAGCATTGTTGAAAAACGCAAGTGTTGTAAATGATTTATATGCTTCATATGAAGCTAGATATTGGGAGAATTAAAGAAGAAAAAGAAGGGAGAAAGTGATCGAGCAGCGCAAAGGGATGATTCATCCTTGCCGATTTCTGTTTAGAAAGGCTTTGTGTTCCTAATCCAGAGTGCTGCCGCTTCATCATACTTCAACCAGGTGACCTTTACTGAAGTAAAAAAAAAAAAAAAAAGACAACAGGGATATGAAATTGACTTTTGAATTCCATAAAATGATAACATTTTAATGAATGCAAAGTCGACCGCAGTTAAAGATGGGATTTGTCACGTGAAATTTAACAACGAGAAGCGCTCACCCACCTCTCCCCCTTTCTCCCAATCCACGGAGGATTTGCATTCAATTTTGAAAAATCATATTGCTTTTGGCGAGATACAGCAGTTAATCCACGCCTGCATTAGCTTGTTTTTTCTTGATTTACATTTCAATAGAACTTCAAAACGAAATTGAAGAAAAGCCCAGCTCTGCAGCGAATCACTCCGGCATGCAACACGAGAGTATTATTTTTTGAATGTTGCAAACGCACTGCAGCAAAAACAGCAAAGATTACTGCTAACGTGTAGAGGTGCCTTGCAGCAAAAAATCTAATTGCTTCAATTATAATGATCTAAGATGAGGCAGATCTTAATTACACTGTTTAATAAATCTCTATTAATCCTCCCTTATCAATACAACAAATATAATTTTTCTTTTTAAGAGTGTCTGTATTAAGACCAGCCGCTATTTAGATTGTGAAAATAGACGCGGATTTGTTAAACTACACTTCAGTACATGGAAGTAGGAGGCGAGCGTTGGACTCGATGTTGTACTTAAAAAACAAACAAACAAAAAAAACGCTTCGGGCTCCAGTAAAGGCACTCGGCGTGGAGTGCAGGATGCGCCCTGTAGTCTGAACGTCGCTGGTTTGAGTCCAGTCTGTTTCTTGTTGCGCTCCGACGCTGTGGTTCTGGGTGGCTGCATGGTGAATCCGCACTGTGTAAAGAAGCGGGGGGCTGACCCACACGCTTTGGAGAACAGTGTGGGTTCGTCTTCGCCCCGCCCGAGTCAGCACAGGGGTGGTAGCAGTGGGCTGAGCCTATATCCACTACATCAAAAAAAACTAAGCATCTGCATTGACTCGTTTTATAATCGTGTATATTTAAAGAGACAGGGCTGTGCCGTATTTATTACAATTGAATGCTGAAGCTTCCCACAGCATAACACGAGCCACTTGAGAAGAGAATAGCACACTCTGTCTCTCTCCATGGCATTGTACCATTACAAACGCATATCTAACAGAGCAGCATGTAGTTCTGAATTGTGCATTGTCTGCTGTCTGCAGCCAGGAGGGGAATATCAGTGACAGGGAGTGCATCTGTCAAGCAGGAGGCTAATGATCCAGGACGGTACTCAGTCTGTTACCCAGCGAGTTACCTCACTTTATTGTAGTGGCATTTGAAACCACATCTCCTGCCACTTTTTTTTCATACTGGTCTAGCTTCTCCTGCTTCACAAGGTATACATCATCTCAACACCTCCAGGTTTCGTGCTTGAGTGAAGGCTTGGCAATCACATTAAGAAATGAATGCTTTAGAAACGCGTGAAATGTGTTTAATGCATGAAATAGATATTCCAGGACGGGAGACGCACAAGGTTACACTGCAGTTTGAAGGGTATGTTTTGAACAGGTCTTGTAATATTGTGATAAAAGACAATGCACTTGAAGCATTCTATATGCGCTCATCCGGTTCCTGCTGGCTGATCTCAAAACATAAAGGATCCAAGTGATTCAGCATCAACACCATGGCTGGGTACCCCGTTCCAAAAAAGCAGATATTAAAGAAATCGTTTGAGTCAAGATTATGGATTATGGGTTATGGATTATGGATTATGGATTATGGGTTATGGATTATGGATTATGGATTACGGGTTAGCCTGTTTATCAGTTATCACCTTGGGCCTTAACATTTTACATATATACAAAAATAATAGCGTTTTAGTTTTTCTTCTGGACGCTCAATCCAACAGTTGATGACTGTACAGATGGGCTGTCTGCTGTGGGCTAATTTCTCCATTGTTTCCTAATACTCTGCCAAGCACAATACACACTGTGTAACAAGCAGGTGATCCAGGAGGTCATAAATAATATTAATAATACTAATAATAATGACAGGATATACATATCTATTATAAACAGTCAATCTAAACATCTGTTATAAAGGGTGTTATAAATAATAATAATAATAATAATAAATAATAATAATAATAATAATAATAATAATAATAATAATAATAATAATAATAATAATAATAATAATAATAATAATAGTAAGTGTGTAGCAATCAAGATCCAGCTTTGTAAGACTAGGTGGTAACTTTGCTTTTCAGGGAGCTGGTTCTACAGGTTCAGACGAGAGAGGGTGTGCTTTTTAAGGACAGAGGGTGGTTTGGAGAGGGAGCACCTCCAGGGAACGCTTGCTGCATGTTCCTCATTACATGCTGCTTTTTAGCGCAGATGGAAGGTCTGCTGTGTAGGTTTTCTTCATGATCTGGTTCTCAGCCAAGCAATAAGACGAGAACACTGTGTATCAAACAAAATAGCATAGACAGAGGCCCAGAAGATTAGCACACAGCGCTCTGCCAGCACCATGCTGCATGCACTTCAGGTTGATTGAAGGACAAAACAATCTCGAATGTCAATACTCTTGGAAACATTGAAGAAGAAACACAAATGGTAACACATTTGTAACACAGTCTTGGTCCATGCTAGGTCTACTGAATGGCCGCATGCCTTATTGATTTCTCACAAACAATCAAGTCTCAACCTGCTTTGTATCAAGCCATTCATTGGTGTGTGTGTCTGTGTGTGTGTCTGTGTCTGTGTCTGTGTATGTGTGTGTGTGTGTGTGTGTGTGTGTGTGTGTGTCTGTGTGTGTGTGTGTGTGTGTGTGTGTGTGTGTGTGTGTGTGTGTGTGTGTGTGTGTGTGTGTGTGTGTGTGTGTGTGTGTGTGTGTGTGTGTGTGTGTGTGTGTGTGTGTGTGTGTGTGTGTGTGTGTGTGTGTGTGTGTGTGTGTGTGTGTGTGTGTGTGTGTGTGTGTGTGTGTGTGTGTGTGTGTGTGTGTGTGTGTGTGTCTGTGTGTGTGTGTGTGTGTGTGTGTGTGTGTGTGTGTGTGTGTGTGTGTGTGTGTGTGTGTGTGTGTGTGTGTGTGTGTCTGTGTGTGTGTGTGTGTGTGTGTGTGTGTGTGTGTGTGTGTGTGTGTCTGTGTGTGTCTGTGTGTGTCTGTGTGTGTGTATGTGCTACAGCAGTACAGACCCTGCAGCTCATATTATTAAAGTCCACAGTCCTGCACTCCATTCCGTAATGAAGGTCCATTTATTTTTACAGGTCCAAGGCCAGTGTTCTCCAAGGCTGGCTGAACACTTGAGTATCCCAGTTACAAGCCGTGCTCCCTGATGTGTGACACACTGAGCTGTGGAGAGTGGAGACCTTGTGTATACTTCAGAATACTACAGCCCAATTACACTGGTAAAGAATTACATGCTTCAACACTTTCAATCTGATTTCAATACCGAAGCATGCCTGGAAATGCAGAACAGCAGACAAAAGGTCACCTTATATCTCACTGCTGCTGATACATAACATGAATGTATGTATATATATATATTGGAACTTTCAGCGTCATAATATAATATGTACCAAGAAAAAGCAGTCTTTCAGGTGCATCATTGCATTTCTTCCCAATATTGTTTGCAGTTTGTCATCAGTAAGGATATACATTCTCTCCTGTCTTTTCACCTGTCGTTGTGTGTGTGTGCAGCACGCCAGGAAGTCCTCTCACAGTAAGAACACTGCTGTCTCCCAGCCACTGCAGAGCACACTGCCTGCCTGCCAGAGCGTCTGAAGACTGACTCATCGCTGTCCTCAAGCAGACTCGACACACTGCTATCAACACGCATATGGATCCATGGATACAATTACAAGAGTGTCATTTTCAAAAAGGGCATGATTTAAATCTGCTGTCAACTTAAATATACAGTACGTCCACTCCACTGTTCACAGAGTATTATTGAGTCAATATATTTATTTGACATTAGGTTTTTAAAAAAGTATATATATATATATATTATATATATATATATATATATATATATATATATATATATATATATATATATATATATATATTTTTTGTTAAACTCTCTTATTCTAAGCTGGAACATGAACAATATCTCAATGTACAAAAAAATTAATAATAATAATAATGAGCTAAAATGCCATAATGCATTACAGCAATAATACATCATGAATTACCAAAATGACAGATCAATTTGGCACACACGCTGCCCTGTCTAACAGACCCCCCCTGTGTCGGCTGTGATTGCTTTCTGATAAGCACATGTCTATAAGCAGTGCCAGATGATATTACTGATGAGAGGTCTATGGGAGAGATGTCTTGAGTGTGCTCCCCAATAAGCATGTACAAGATAATCACGCCCTGCGCAATTCTGTTGTGCTACTGGAGGCAAGAAATACCCTTGAGAACCCTGGCATAGGAGGAAAACATCCCTTTGAAAAGTACTAGAATCAGATGGAAAAAAAAAATTGCAAACCATTTTCTACAGCAGACCGAATCAATAAGACTGCACCCGCTTCATGGAACTGAATGCAAATCCCAGTGTTCAAAAGAGGATCTGGGAATCAGAGCCACCTTCTTGCTTTAGTCCCATGTGTTCTCTGTGTGATAAATACATCAGACTGACCTACTTCCAGAGACTGAAGAACTGTTTTAAAAATTCTGAACCACAAACCCCATGCACTTGACAGGTGACCCCTGAGTAGCTACTTGTGTGTGCGTGTGCGTGTGTTGCGTGTGTCTGTGATTGTGAGTGTGTGTGTATCTGTGCATGCGTGTGTGTATGTGTGTGTGTGCGTGTGTATGTGCGTGTGCGGTTGTGTGCGTGTGTGTGTGTGGGAGGGGGTCTACAACCTTATACTGACATTCTGAAGATCTCAATTAAAGAAGAAGAGAATGATATAATTGCGCATGTTTTCTTGTTGCTCAGAGAGGTATCTGCTTCAGGAGTCTGTGAGACGCTTCTGGCCCGATGAGCCCTTGTTGTTCCTGACAGCACTGCTGGAGAAACTCGCTTTGGCAGCCTTGTGATGACAGCAGCGCCACTCAATGTGACAAGTCAATGTGTTCACTCCCAGAGTTCATCTGCAAGCACATTAGATCCATAGTCATAACATTCTGGAAATGCATGTTATAGAGAGCAACACTGCAGAATATCGAGAGGTGAAGAGAAAAGGGACTGGGCTAACTCATGAATCTAGGATAACGCATTAGCAGTGCTGTACCAAGCATCAGCTCATGTTATAAATAAGAGCTTGTTACTGTGGTAGCAGTAGTAGTCATTACCTAATATTGCTTATAACATCCTTTATAACACAATCATAGATGCATTATTCACTGTTTATTAGAAATCCTTTAATGACACTGTTCCCATGAAAGTTTCCAGTGAAAGCTGGGTTTAATTCTGCAGCTGTGCCTGCATGAACAGTACAATAGATGTCCAGCTCTGATGTTAATTGACTAGAACAGAGCTGGACAGAATGGCTCTTCCAAGGGGTAGAGCTGCCGGGCCAGATTCCCAGACCCCAGAGAGAGGCAGTGTGAGTGAGTCTCCGTGCCGCGCCTGTCAATGCTCACATCACTGTGCTTGAGAACAAACAACAAGGGCCACAGTGTCAAGTAGAGTGAAGCAGACACCGCAGCCCACAACTGCATTTATCAGCACAAAAAGGAACAATTTGTCCAACACAATCCCCTATTACAGCGCTGCTTCTGAAGAGCGCCCGGTCTTAGCAGACTTAGGAGTTTGCAAATGAAAGGTTTCTTTTTTTATTATCTATGAGTTACTAGAGCAGCCCCATCGTGCAGACAATGCTCTGTGTGTTCTGGCTCGGAAAAAGGGATCAGCCAAATAAATTCAGCAGCTAATTAAAAAATCTGTGGAACAGAAGCGAGAAGCCCTGAAATTCTGCTTAATTAAAGGGTCCCTAAACTTTCCCTGCATAATTAAAACCATGCAAGATCTCCAAGGTCTTGTTGTTTCATCAGCGCACCTCACTCCCACTCCACCCACCGGTAAAGAGCAGCTCAAGTTATACTCATCCATCCAGAACTCTTTAAGAACTTCAACACTGGAGTGCATTCTATTGCTCATGGCTCTCAATAAGTACACAAAACTAAAGCAGCCTAATCACCAATGCCTGAACTACTGTAGATTTACAGACTACAATGTGAATTATTATTATCACCCTGTGACTGACGCCCATGCATACTTACATCACGCTTCAAACATTTTTCAATCTATCTAAAGAACTGCTTGTGCAGTTATCAGGAAACTTGGTATTCACAGTATTTAGCAGGCTATTGAGAGTCATCCAATCATGCTGCTACAGTATATGGGATTGTGTGTCATTGCTCATTCCTGCTCCTTACTCTGCTGGACATGCTGCTGCTGTTATTGAATTACGCTGATAGCTCTCCTTTTCAATTTGCAGCTGTGGCAATGGGGTATGCATGTTACTGATGCACTTCATTGGGGTGCAGTGTTATGTTCAACCAGAGACCGTGGTGATTTTAAAGGATTGATAAAAAGAAAAATGTTCCTACGCTGAGCTGTGTGTGAGTTGTCGGGCTGCCTTGGCCATGGCGCTGCTCCAGATGGAGGGGTGTGAGTTCATGTATTCCTTATTGTTCTCCTGGAGCCGATCAGAACGTCCCGCTGCCTTCACAGCCTGCAATGGAATTATCTGCATCCCAAAGAGTGGAGCTGCACAGATTGTGACCCACTTATAACAAGCCTCTGAACGAGTGAGGGACTAGAAGCGCTTCCTCGCTCAACCCCCAATTCAAAATCCCGCATTCATTCTATTTGTGCATCACTTCGCCGGGTGCATTTAAACAGTGCACATCCAGTTACAAGTGTGCAGCATCTTCTATAGGTTCCTGGATTGAAGATAATGGGACTGTTTTAATGATCTAAACAGTGTATAATGTTATTTTGCATTGCTACAATGTACTTAACGTGTACATCGTTTTGCACAATATATATAAGTCCACAACTGGATCAGAAATGGTTTCGGTTTAGGGTTAGGATTATGATTCTATCATGCAAAAAGATGAACACATTAAGTACATTGTAACTATGCATAATCACATTGTAATGCTGTGTTAGTACACATGTATTTACTAAGTATCTACTGTGTAAAGACATCGTAATTAGAGGCACAATGTAAAGTTTTACCAGAAAACATTCGAAAATGGTCAACTGCTGGTAAATTAGACTGAAATATCTTTGCACCAATCACAAGATGACGATGACTTAACCAAGCTACAATAAAAACTAAATGTTTACTTCACTTCTTTAAACAAATTAGTCAAGTGTAATTCTAGAGTCGTCAATTACAAGTACAGAGCTGCGGCATTGAGCTTTAAAAATATATAGTGATCTTAATGCGACTTGATCTGCCATATGTGTGAAAAGATAAGGACTGTGGCATGTCTTTGCACTGTAAGACGCTCCAGAGATATACCAGCTGTCTCCTCCATATGAGACATAGATGTGGCGATCGTACAAAAAACCAAAGAGCACTGAGAGAGGTAATGAGAAGCATGCATGCAGGGTTCAGCAGCATCTTGAGCAGGATAGCGATGCATAGCTTGCTGAGGTTAAAGCTCTGACTATTGAAAAGACTGTGCACGCTCCTGCATGCTGTACTGCTTCATTATTACCCAGGGTTTAGATGACTTCTGTTTGATCAGCCACATTGTCTGGTCAGATCGGTTGATGTGTCGTGACTTGTGACTCCACAAGCCTTCAGTACTGCATTGTTCTCACGACTCTGAGCCTTTCCAGGATCTCATTCTGAGAAATTTCTGCAACACCTGCCTACTGAAATTTCTGATTATCAACGTTAGCCCCATCGTGGTCTTTTAGTGCAACAGCATTAACCATTCATCAACACAGCTAACACATCTGCAGTAAGAATAAATGGTGTGTATCTAATGAAGCCTGTCTCAGCCATTGTTTCCCCAATGGTAGCACCAGCGTTGGTTGCTTAGTCTGAGGAGAGATGGACACATGAGAATGCAAAGTATTTCCATTGTAAGGGTATATCTTAGACACAGCAGTTCCAATGCATATCCAATATAGGCAGATCTGTGCAGTCAACAAGACGGTGGCAGCGTGCAGGAAAGCTGTGGCTGACCGTGTAATTATGAAGGTCATTGTGCACACTGGCTGATGCTCTTTCAGATGTCACAATACTCTACTCAAGTCATTGACTTCTGGGGCGTGCACCACATCTGAAAGACATTGGCCAGAAATAATGCTATGCCTTTCTACGCTTTGCAGGGAGCGTACCCTGGAAAGTCTTTCAGGAGAATGTTTAAGGAGTGTGTACTGTAGTTCTACATTGCAGTGATTGAATGGGTTTCATTTCTTCATGGCAACATGTCTAGTGACACACTCTAGTGCGCAAGTCAGCTTATACCCTGTCTGTGAGACTCCTTTAATGAAACAGCTGAACTCTTAATCCATGTGTGACTCCTCTGGAGTCTTCTGATTCATTAATAAACACCACCAGGATCTCAGGAAGTTAACGAACGTATTTCCACACGGGAACCACATTTTAATGACGGTGTTGCTATGGGGTGTGTGTGTGTGTGTATGGGTAAGAAGCAGCCCTGCAGTTGATCTGCATCACTGAGAGTGTGCACACTTTTAAAGGGACTTTTCAGGGGTTCAGATCATTGCAGTATTTGCAAAGGGAGTTGTTGTCCATCTCATGAACAAAAAGACAGACGCCATCAAAATAGGGCAAGCCTAGAACTAAATCGAGCTATTCTATTTCATTCACAGCAGCCTTTAAAAAAGTATCAGATTGCAAAAGCTGTGCTAACTGCATGCCATTATCTAACACTAATTTGTTTTTTGGTGCTACAGGGATAGCCACGCTGCCACGATTGACAATGTCGCCCCTGGCTTTGTATTTCTATCTGTTGCTCTGGCATTGACACAGCAGGCCCACTTCATGCAGTGCACTGCAGTTCAGCTGCCAGTACAAGCACTCTACCTTACTCACAAAACCAGCTCGCCTTTCTCTAGGAAGCAATTTGAGAAAAGTACCATTTACTGATGGCTTGTGCTGAGACTGTCCATTGCCATTCATTTCTCATTTGTAGGGAAGGTGACAGCCTGTATGCCTGGTGTATTGGATTCCGAATGGTCTCCCCATGGCTACAGTAACAGGATGCCCGTCTCCGCCACTTGGTATTCCACAGGGATTGCTCTCCTGTCATACATACTGTATATATTGTGCAGCTGAAAACCTGCTGTCATTTAGGAGAAGGAAAGCACAGCAGTGGCTTATTGAATGTGCATCATGGAAACACACATTAGAAGGAGGAAGGGGCTGGAGAGTTGCTTCCTCTTATTCCTGGTGACTATCACTGTGCTGCCCATTCACCAGCTGATCAGCAACCTCGCTGCAGGGCTTCTGTCAAGAAGGGCACTGGCAGCACAAGTGCCAAGTGGCCTCCTCTAGTTTGTTCATTATGTTTTAATGTTCTATTGTACTGGGTTGGAGTTGGGGTCAGGGTCAGAGTCAGGGTCAAGGTGAGGGTCAGAGTTAGGGTTAGGGTCAGAGTCAAGGTCAAGGTGAGGGTCAGGGTTAAGGTCAGGGTCAAGGTTAGGGTTATGGTTATTTGTTCCAAACAATGCTATGAAATACAGGCCTTATTGGCCTTCAGTTTAGAGAAAGAGACATGGAATTACTTTGATAATGTAGTTTGGAAAGGGTTTTACTGATGATATATATATATATATATATATATATATATATATATATATATATATATATATATATATATATATATATATATATATAGTGGCAGAGTAGGGGTTAGGAAAGAGGGTTTGCTGCAGGACTACATCCCCCAGAATGCCATAGGGTTGGGATAGAGTCAGCATCTAATTTAATGAGGGATACCTGCCTGGGATTGAGCAGGCAGGTATACTGTATAAGAAGGATTAGAGTTTGTTTTGTCTGTTTTGTTTGTGTGTTGGGGAATAAATATACAGGCACCGCCCTGTTTACACCCATCTGTCACAAGGTCCCTGAATGTGGTCCCCTGTGCCACTATGTATATGTGTGTGTGTGTGTGTGTGTGTGTGTGTGTGTGTGTGTGTGTGTGTGTGTGTGAATATAACGACATATATACTTGCCTCATGTAAATATAGTAGCTGAGTGCTGATCAGATAAAATGAACTCATATACTGTAAATACAATCTGAGCGTCATGTGACTGGCACAGAGATGTGAGATGATTGCCTGCACTTCTTTCACTTACACGGCACCCCTGTCCTCTGGGTGTTCGGGCACTTTCTGGAGAAATTGCATGTACACAAGAAGAGGGGATCAAATGTTTTGCTGATTAAAAATTACCTGAACTGCGTGCAACAGAACGCAATACAACTGTTGAATGAAGCATTAAGCCGTTCAGTTTAATATGTGCCTGTAGCGCGGCAGTGAACGTCTTACCTTAGCGAGCCTCGGCATTGTACGCCCCGGTTGCTAGGCTTGTCTCTGTACTGTGGAAACATTGCAGCTTTAAGAGACGAGTCTGCGCACTGAGGGACCGAGTTTAGTGGCTGGTCTGCAGTGAAATAAACCAGAAAAAAAATCAGGGAATGAAGGAGCATCGTTCAACCCAGGAATAAAGACAGGACCTGAAGACTGGGAAACAGGAGAAGAAGAAAAAAAAAAAAACAACTCACACGCACAGAGGGAAGAATAACGGGATCAAGCATGGCTGGGATGGGAGGAAAGAGGAGGAAAGCTGGGCTCCCGGGTTTCTGCTGGAAAACCTGCTATTTTCATATATTATTCTGGGTAGTTTCAGTGTGCGGAGAGGAGAAGACCTTCATTGTGGAGGTAGGTCAGGAGAAACAGAGTCTCGATGCAACTGCTTTCTGAGCACGGAGAAGAGCGGCAGCGTGGCATTGCTGCTGCTGCAACCTAGTAATAATAATAATAATAATAATAATAATAATAATAATAATAGAGAAACTATTGCAGTGCAATATGAGGTTCCACTCACAAAAGATAATTTGCATAAAATGCATGGAGAGAGATAGATAGATAGATTATACTAATAGGGTATTCTGCACCAGAGAATTTACAAGACATTGTAAATTAATATAGGCGCAGTCAATAACGAGCGAAGAAACAGAGGCGATAAAGCCAGTATCGTGCACTGCATTGATAGACCTGAATGATATTTCTGTTGAGGAATAGCTATACTATTCACAGAAGCGGAACCTCATTGAAGAATGATGAGCCCGCCAGATTCAATTTTAATAACATTTTAATTGTCAATCGGAACGCAGTGTAGAGCGTTGCATTGCGAATGTGTTTGCATTATATATACAGAACAGGAAGCGGCTGTGCGTTTGAGATGCAGTATAACGGCTTCTCTGTTTGATGGGGGTGACAAAAAACAAAAGAAATTCGTGGTAATCTTTGACTGCGTAGTAATACATCGCGGTCTGTTTGCCTCGCCGACACCGAAATAGCTGAATTCCATGCAGTGCAAACACAGCACGTGAGGCTTATGATGTCTACTCATTACCCATATGCCAGTAATTTAATAAAGATAAACAGTGCATTGTGGAATAAAAAAATGGCTAACATGGGACACTCGTTAAAGCATGTGGAGGTATGTTGTCATGCTGTGAAAGTGGGTGCCGCAGAAGCAAATTACAACAATAAACTCTATAAATATATAACACTACTCTGCAGCAGCACTATGAACTGCATCCCAGAGGTAAAGCAGTGTCTGTTTTTTTTTAAAATTTTATTTAACATTATACATCATTAATTCTTCTTCTTTTTTTTCTATTAGGTAATACTAAACTAAACTAATCTAATGCTAAGACCCCCACCCCACCCCCCAAACAAAGAAACCAGAATTCAGCTGGATTCCAAATATAGCTCATTTCTAATGTATGGGAATAGCAACGAGCCGCTTCAGAGCTCAAGGGGGCACTGGTGACATTAGAACTGAGGATATAGAAAATAGGGGGAGAGCATTTCTGCTTAGTTTAGAACAAAGAACTTGCACACCCTTTCTATAGAACAAAGAACTGTAACCTTGTTTCTGCATGTTACCAATACCAAAATAAATAAATACGCATGCAAGGATTATAACACGCACGTATGCAAGGATGGCATAAGGACAAGTAAGGGTTGCAAGCATGCTTTGCACAGAACCTTGCAGCCAGTTCCAGTCTTGCAGATTCCTTGTGTGAGAGAGACATGCATTCCTTGTCTCCTCTCAGCAACACACCTCTTGCGGGTGTTGTGCATGGCAGCCGTGCAATCCTTGCTTGCTCTTGTGTCCTCCTGGCACAGTTCCTGCGTTGAGCTTGCCTTCATGTATGGGCATCCACGCCTCGCTTGCTCCTGGTAGGATCCTTGTGTTTTTGTTGGAAGGGTAAAACACTCCACATGAGCAGGTGTTCATTTCAGTTCCTGATGCATGAGAAACGCACACACATTGACCTGCTATTGACTTTTGAGGTTGTTCTGTAGCCAAGACATGTGGCTCCTGCCCATTGTATTGCATTGTGTGTTTTTGCATTGTTCAAGTATGGTTACTGCGGGCCTTAGAGGGTTCTGCGTGGCAGAGTATTACACACAGACCCTGCTGTTAGATATTTCTGTGAGCAGTGTTTCTATGAGAGTGTTACAATAGCACATGGGAGGATTCTAAATGAGTTGTTTTGTTTTTGTTTTTTTTAATTAAGATATTATAAAACTGAAGGTGCATTAGCATTTGAACTGCATGGGTTTTTAATTTGTAGGATGCAGATTTTAATTTATGCAAAGAGATGTATTTTAAACAGGAAATGTATTAAAGCATTGTTCGTATCGTACTGTATCTGGATTTTCAAACATGTTTTATACACTTTGTATCAGGATGGGAAATATGCAGTCCGATCCATTGCACAGACCATTAGGTCAGTGCCAGGTTTTACTATCAGCTACACCATACACTCCTACTGTAAACCTCTTACCAGTGAAGTACAGTTTCACTTTTTAAGCTCACAGTAAAACCTGGAATGGCTCAAATTGCTATATATTGAGAGTCTTATTCTCCCAGCCTTGTTTATATGAGTCATATTATGATTTCTTTATGAATGTCTTTGATATTGGATTTTAATCCCTACCACTATATATATATATATATATATATATATATATATATATATATATATATATATATATATATATACTATATATATTAGTAAATCTATGACTTTTAGTACTGATGAATATTTTGACTAATTATAAATCATTGAAGAGGTAGATCTAAAAATGCATGAATCTAAGCAAGTTCTATTGATGGCTGAAGTGTGTGGTCACACCTTTTTAATGCACAGTATACAGTAATGGGAGATTGCAGAGCCGACAACCTGTTATATGAATAGATTGGCAACACTGAATATTTTATGCTATGCAATGAAAAAGCTGCCAGACAAACTGTCAGTAGTTGCTAGCAAATAACCTCCGAGCCTGCCTCCATGTTCTAATTTAACAGTGCATGTGATCAAGTAGTGAAGACGGGAGGGGTTTTAATGAGCTTCTTAACACTCTCACACTGCTTTTTTAGGAGGCTGTGTGAATACATTAACACAGGCAGCTCACGCTCATGATGTCATCTGCATCTGATTCCTGAGATCTTGAGATGCCATGCATAAAGAAGACGAGCTGGACACCACCAGGAGCCAGTCTAAAGTGCCTGTCCATTGTTAGTCTCTTAAATGCAAACAAACTGATGCATTGATGCCTAACTGTGAAATCACATTGGGTTTGCTTATCCAAATCCCAATTGACTTGAGTGAATACTGCTATATTGTGACCTGGAACCTCCCCACCACCCCCATGGTATTGGGCAGCAGGGCAGTCAGAATAACCCACAAAACAAATACTGAGGTGCAGTGAATTGCTGCTTCTGTTTCCCATAGGTGGCTCTTTTTATAAGCCCTTCTTCGAGGTCCTTAAAGGGCTGCTAGCCAAGGTTTAAAAGCCTGCCCTCCTCTTTCCTCGGTTAAAGATCTCTTGCTTCTCTGATGGTGTTTTGTACTGCTGTGATGGAGAATGCAGCCGCTCCCAGCGCTAATGTGCACATTGTGATCACAGCTCTGGAGATGGAAAAGTTGCTGTTTCTTCCTGGTATGATGTCATGTGAGCTGTGGCTCGGTTGGTCTTGCATTTGAACTCATATTCTTAAGTAATGCACAGCCGGTCATGGGGACCCTGTTGAAAGATATGTCTTGGGTACCATGTTTCTGCTGGTGAAACTCAGCATGGGCATTTGATATGAAATGCAACATTATTCTAGTGCATGCTGCTGATCTAGGTCATGGTGTCATACCTTTTCATGTGGTATTGAACTTACTGTCCATTCTTTACAATGGATCAGAATGATACCATGCCCCTTGTGTACAATGCATATTGACACTCTGTTAATTGCAATATTATTCTCAAGTGCTGCATACAGTAAGTTTTGATGGAGGTAGAGTTTGGTGAAGAATTGAGCAATTGACACAGATCTGTTGAGTCGAATATGAATTCCTGCTTTATTTTATTTGAGACATGAGCATGTGTTGTGTGTTGTTAAATAAACGTGCAATTAAAAGTTAAACATGTTTAATAAACAACACATAACAGTTTAATAACAGCAATGCATTCAGGCAGCTGAATGATCAATCGATATATAGATTGATTGATATAGTACCCATCAAACTGACTGTCGTCTGGAAGGGCAGGTTTAGCAGTTAGCCCTTTCGCGAGCCAGTCAGATGGACTTGCACGTTTGTTTTGCTGTAAGTCTTTTTAAATGTATTTTGCAGACCTGCAAGCTCCCTGACTTTATAAAACTTTAATTTGCTCGTAAATCTGCTGCTGTTAAAGTCTGCCTGTGGAGATGCTGCTGCTAGTCTGGCATTGGCATTCCAGTTTACTTGCATTAGCAATCTGAACCGCTGCTTCAGGCTAGAGAAGGAGAGGCTCAAGAGTGCACCATGGTGGGACATCATAATGCTCCCTGTGCTGTGTTATAGTTTACAGCAGAGAATGGACAACGGCATGCCGATCCAATGCACAGGGCACAGAGGGCACTGGCCTCGTGAGTGGCTGTGATTCTGCAGTGCATTGACTCCACAGGGAACAGAGGGAACTGGCCTCGTGAGTGGCTGTGATTCTACAGTGCATTGACTCCACAGGGCACAGAGGGCACTGGCCTCGTGAGTGGTTGTGATTCTACAGTGCATTGACTCCACAGGGAACAGAGGGCACTGGCCTCGTGAGTGGTTGTGATTCTACAGTGCATTGACTCCACAGGGAACAGAGGGAACTGGCCTCGTGAGTGGCTGTGATTCTACAGTGCATTGACTCCACAGGGAACAGAGGGAACTGGCCTCGTGAGTGGCTGTGATTCTACAGTGCATTGACTCCACAGGGAACAGAGGGAACTGGCCTCGTGAGTGGCTGTGATTCTACAGTGCATTGACTCCACAGGGAACAGAGGGAACTGGCCTCGTGAGTGGCTGTGATTCTGCAGTGCATTGACTCCACAGGGAACAGAGGGAACTGGCCTCGTGAGTGGCTGTGATTCTACAGTGCATTGACTCCACAGGGAACAGAGGGAACTGGCCTCGTGAGTGGCTGTGATTCTGCAGTGCATTGACTCCACAGGGAACAGAGGGAACTGGCCTCGTGAGTGGCTGTGATTCTGCAGTGCATTGACTCCACAGGGAACAGAGGGAACTGGCCTCGTGAGTGGCTGTGATTCTACAGTGCATTGACTCCACAGGGAACAGAGGGCACTGGCCTCGTGAGTGGTTGTGATTCTACAGTGCATTGACTCCACAGGGAACAGAGGGAACTGGCCTCGTGAGTGGCTGTGATTCTGCAGTGCATTGACTCCACAGGGAACAGAGGGAACTGGCCTCGTGAGTGGCTGTGATTCTACAGTGCATTGACTCCACAGGGAACAGAGGGCACTGGCCTCGTGAGTGGTTGTGATTCTACAGTGCATTGACTCCACAGGGAACAGAGGGAACTGGCCTTGTGAGTGGCTGTGATTCTGCAGTGCATTGACTCCACAGGGAACAGAGGGCACTGGCGTCGTGAGTGGCTGTGATTCTACAGTGCATTAGCGCTGGGATGGGTGTTAACACATGTCAGTTCTGTACTGTTCTAAAAGTGCACTGAATGCATAACTACATACTGCACTGTGTACAGGGTACAGCTGGAGCAAAGAGCAGGAAGGCTGGGCAACTCTGCACAATCTTAATTGTTTAACTGAACCATTTAAACCTCCTGAAGCAGATCATTGTTTCATTCTTCTTATCAGCCTGGAGTATATAATGGCCCTCCTCATCTGCTCAATGGTGTGATGTTTAGTATTCAGTATGAGCACTGACTGTATGAATGAAATCTTGGCTCCTCGCGCTACAGAAGGGACGTCCTTATTACAGTGCTGTTGCACCGGCGTAGCTTGTGTTTTCAAACTGGGACTCTGCTTCGTCTAGTTGAGCAGTGCTGAGGCAGGAGTTTGCTTTACAGAGCTTTAAAGAGAATCGAGAAGGCATGTCCAGGTTCTGTGTGAATACGGTATGTGTTTATATCACACAGCTATTTCAAGTTGCCTACTACAGTGCAGATGTTATTAATGTGGTGTAATCCACTCTCCTGCATGGGTCAGTGGTCACGAGAGTCGGTTCATTACGACACATTCATGTGCTTGGCTGACAGTGACGTTAACCCGCTTGTTGTTTGGTTTTTGCACTTGCTTAAGTATTAAATATTAAAACCCAGAGATAGATGTGGAGGAGCCAGGTGCTTGTTAATGGTGATTATCGCAGGGCGTGGTTTCTGGTCAGTGCAGTAACTCGTCACCTGACTGAATTCAGCGGCTGTGTTATTGTGCGTATTGATTGACACCTTTCAGATGTCAATCATAATATATAAATAGACATACTAGAGACAATCTTAGACAAAGCTTTCTGTGAGAAGTCTTCATCAGCTCTGCTTCTAGATGTTTGTCTAATCCTTTCGGACGCTACAATTCTCTCCAGTCACTTTGACCATGTGTAGGCCAGTCGTTACAGTCTTCTGGCCTCTGTGCCAGGAATCTGTTTCAGCTGCAGTTTGGGGTACAGATGCTGCTGTATGTCTCTGATCAATCTCTGCTTCTATCTATTTTAGGTTGAACTGTCTAATAGCTAATTGCCCTTGTTCAGTCAATCATGGCTCTTCACTGGGTTGTGCTTCTTTCCCACCCTTGCCTCCTGATGCGCTGGCTTCATTATCCCTGCCTAGGGAAGCTTTCCCCTGGAATGGGGAGATAGTGGAGGCCTCAGTGGCTTAGAGTTTTAATGCACATAAAGCAGTGGAGAAGTCACTGGAGCGCAATGCAATATGGAATACACTGGATTCCTTGGTTTGAGAGTAACCTGTTTAGGAAACTGCATCGATCCCATGTTGTGTGTTTCAGAGGCGCTTACTGCCTAGAGCGTCGGCCCATCCAAGCAATAATAAAATACTGTGAAAGGGCCTTGCACAGTAAGGTATAACCCATGTGCAATTTACAGTCAGCGTGCTCTAACCATGAACTATCGAAACCAGCAAGCAATATATATATATATATATATATATATATATATATATATAGAGAGAGAGAGAGAGAGCGCTGTCTGTCCATCTCCTCATCTGTCTGTCTCATCTGTATTTGTTTAAGCACATGCTGTGGTTGTGATGATCTCTTTTTGCAAGACACTGAGAGCTCTAATGTGAATGTGTTACATTATAAACCCCTTGAGCCCGTGCAGAGTTGAGTGACGTGGACAATAATGTGCAATGAAGCAGGGCTGAAGGGTACCTGACAAGGCTGGCTTGATCTCTCGATGAGAAACCCACGTCTCTGGAGTCCTCTTGCAGCTCAAATGAAAAAAACACTCCAGGATGAATAATGTTTGCAAACTGAAACAAATCTTTCAGAAGGTGGCTTGCAGTGTAACAGAGCTGCACATTTACCAGCGTTGAGGTGAAACTTTAGATCAATGTGAACCTCATGGGTCAATCGTTCAATGGCCTCTCTGAAACAAGCTGGATGGATCCAATCAAGTCTGTGACAGAAGTCACAATCACTGCACACTGGTCTAGGGTGCCAGGAAAGGGGGAGCAGTGACAGGGCCAGTGGCATTTTTTATCAATTGAAAGAGCTGTTCAGAGGCTGCCTCTTTGTTAATGGTTATGGGTGTGCAGAGCTGTTCAGGGGCTGCCTCTTTGTTAGGCTGCCTCTTTGTTAATGGTTATGGGTGTGCAGAGCTGTTCAGGGGCTGCCTCTTTGTTAATGGTTATGGGTGTGCAGAGCTGTTCAGAGGCTGCCTCTTTGTTAATGGTTATGGGTGTGCAGAGCTGTTCAGGGGCTGCCTCTTTGTTAATGGTTATGGGTGTGCAGAGCTGTTCAGAGGCTGCTGTTCAGAGGCTGCTCTTTGTTAATGGTTATGGGTGTGCAGAGCTGTTCAGAGGCTGCCTCTTTGTTAATGGTTATGGGTGTGCAGAGCTGTTCAGAGGCTGCCTCTTTGTTAATGGTTATGGGTGTGCAGAGCTGTTCAGAGGCTGCCTCTTTGTTAATGGTTATGGGTGTGCAGAGCTGTTCAGAGGCTGCCTCTTTGTTAATGGTTATGGGTGTGCAGAGCTGTTCAGAGGCTGCCTCTTTGTTAATGGTTATGGGTGTGCAGAGCTGTTCAGAGGCTGCCTCTTTGTTAATGGTTATGGGTGTGCAGAGCTGTTCAGAGGCTGCCTCTTTGTTAATGGTTATGGGTGTGCAGAGCTGTTCAGAGGCTGCCTCTTTGTTAATGGTTATGGGTGTGCAGAGCTGTTGGTCCAGTGCTGAGTAGGGTTAGGGAGAGCCCATATTAAACCCAGCTGAGGTGACACATCACTTATGAAATGGATGGACTCTGGCGATCTGTGCTGCTAAGCAATGCTCTTGTGTCGGATGGATGTAGCTGACCAGGAATTTCACTGTATTCAATGATAGAGCAGCAGCTGACTGTGCTGTGAAATGGTTTCAATTGAGAAACAGGCATGTGGCATGAAAAGGGGTTTCCATTGGTAAAAACACATCTATACATGCAGAGAGCTGTGCTTCACATGGTCTTCACTGTTTGCTCATTTCATTGAAATTCATTGCAGGACTGTGAATTCCCTTTAATTTAATGAATTATTCTCTCTAGTTAGTGTTTGATACTATATCTTACTTACCTGCGCTTCGCAATACTTTATAGCCCCTTGAGGTACAGTACTGTGCAAAAGTTTTAGGCAGTTGTGAAAAAATGCTGTAAAGTAAGAATGCTTTAAAAAATAGACATGTTAATAGTTTATATTTATCAATTAACAAAATGCAAAGTGAGTGAACAGAAGAAAGACCTACATCAAATCAATATTTGGTGTGACCACCCTTTGCCTTCAAAACAGCATCAATTCTTCTAGGTACACTTGCACAAAGTCAGGGATATTGTAGGCATATAGTCAGGTGTATGATTAAACAATTATACCAAACAGGTGCTAATGGCCATCAATTCAATACGTAGGTTGAAACACAATCATTAACTGAAACGGAAACAGCTGTGTAGGAGGAATAAAACTGTGTGAGGAACAGTCAAACTTAGCTAACAAGGTGAGGTTGCTGAAGACAGTTTACTGTCAAAAGTTATACACCATGGCAAGACTGAGCACAGCAACAAGACACAAGGTAGTTATACTGCATCAGCAAGGTCTCTCCCAGGCAGAAATTTCAAGGCAGACAGGGGTTTCCAGATGTGCTGTCCAAGTTCTTTTGAAGAAGCACAAAGAAACGGGCAACGTTGAGGACCGTAGACACAGTGGTCAGAAAACAGTGGGACCCTGGTACACCCATCTACTGTCCGGAGAAGTCTGGTCAGAAGTGGCCTTCATGGAAGACTTGCGGCCAAAAAGCTATACCGCCGATGTGGAAACAAGGCCAAGCGACTCAACTATGCAGGAAAACACAGGAACCGGGGTGCAGAAAAATGGCTGCAGGTGCTCTGGACTGCTGGTCAAAATTTGAAATATTTGGCTGTAGCAGAAGGCAGTTTGTTCGCCAAAGGGCTGGAGAGCGGTACACGAATGAAAGTCTGCAGGCAACAGTGAAGCATGGTGGAGGTTCCTTGCAAGTTTGGGGCTGCATTTCTGCAAATGGAGTTGGGGATTTGGTCAGAATTAATGGTCTCCTCAATGCTGAGAAGTACAGGCAGATACTTGTCCATCATGCAATACCATCAGAGAGGCATCTGATTGGCCCCAGATTTATTCAGCAGCCTGACAACGACCCCAAACATACAGCGAAAGTCATTAAGAACTAGGAAGAACAAGGAGTCCTGGAAGTGATGGTATGGCCCCCACAGAGCCCTGATCTCAACATCATCGAGTCTGTCTGGGATTACATGAAAAGAGAGAAGCAGCTGAGCCTGCCTAAATCCACAGAAGAACTGTGGTTAGTTCTCCAAGAGAGAGAGAGCCAACCTACCTGCCAAGTTCCTGTGTGCAAGTGTACCTAGAAGAATTGATGCTGTTTTGAAGGCAAAGGATGGTCACACCAAATATTGATTTGATGTAGATTTTTCTTCTGTTCACTCACTTTGCATTTTGTTAATTGATAAATATAATCTATTAACATGTCTATTTTTGAAAACATTGTTACTTTACAGCATTTTTCACACCTGTATATACTATATATCTGTGCTCTAGTTTGGTCAAGTGTGAAAGATGTAATGAACTCACTGTATAGAGATACAAACATTCCCATTGCAGGGAAATGAAAGATGCCAGATGGGATGCATTAGGAATAATTGATTAGAGAAATGCAGCAAGTCCTTTCACGTGATTCAGCTGAAATCAAATCAAACACGCTCCTGTTTCATGAAGAAATGGAGGGTCACAGCGAGCAGTGTTTCACATTTGCTGAAACTCCCAACCCCCTCCTGATCCAGAGCTTACCCAGGATTGTTATCAGGCTATCTTTCACCACACTTGTCTATACTTTGCTGTGCTTTCATTATGAAATACCGCAGTAAGCTTCATACAAATGTAGCTTTTCCTACAGCCTGTAGAAACAGGGACACTGGTTTTTAGGAGCGCTCTAGTTGGATAATACCAATAAACCAAAGTTGGAGAACTTTATGGTCAATTTAAAATATATATTTTAGCTGATGGAAAAAAAAGAAAATTGTACATTAACCTCTGTCAAGCAGAGACTGCAAATTGTGTCAGCTAGTGTGGTTGCATTGAGATATACTGGATGAATGTCCAAGACCACTCACCTCACAGCACTCCAGTGGGATTCAAACCCAGGGCTCCAGAGCTGAAAGGCATGAGCTCCTTTACTAGTCAGTTTATTGGTTCTTTAGTTTAGGCATGTCGTGGAAAAAAGTTTGATTTGTTAGTAACCTTTAGGGATGTTTGAGTGAGTAGGAAGAAGCCTCTGCAAAGTGACCAGAGGATCCAGAAGACTGTCAGCCGCTGTTAAGAAGCATTTCAATTTCAGATTTATCTGATTGGGAAATTGCTTCTATTAAGTAATGTGGGGCTTGTTAAAGAACTAATTAGCGCAGCAGCCTTGTCAGATCAGCTCTGTGAACGATCCTCAGTGTGGTTGCTGGGGTCCGCGCGGTTCATCACAGAGTCGATGCTCCACCAGTCCACATCGATCAATAGCACTCTCTCCACCTCGCCGGGATCCATTTCAAATCAGAGTGAATACTGACAGCGATTTAATGTCATTTCGTCTGAAAGCACTCGGATTTGAAAATGATACGCACCCTTGTGTCTACATTGAACTGGCCTGTCTCGCTGGTGTCATCTTTGGCCTCTGCGATCGTAAAGAGGAGACAGAAGCAGTTTTCTGAGTACGTTAGGTGCTCCTTTATTTGAACATGCTAGTCGGGCTCGTGATATGCCCTGCAGGATCGCTGAAGCAGCTTGAGTCACACTTTTCATCATGATGCCTTCTTCAGTGCTGCCAGCAGTACAGGTGTGCGCCTTGGTGAGCAGCAGACACCACTTTATACAGGTCCGCTCAGACCCAGCCCATTTCTGATCCCTGACAGTACAGACCGATGCAGTTCACGAGGAGTTTTTGTGTTGGGTCCCCTGTGCTGGTTACCAGTGTAACGTAGGCAACCCGGCTGTGTATTAAACTCCAAGCAAGCGCTGAGCCACTGTGTGAAACACTGAGACTCATGGGCATTTACTGTATATTCCATTATCTCAGCATGCGGACAGCGAGTATATTGTAAAAGCATGTTAACAAAAAGAAGCCTGCACATTCACTGTGGTAACATTTGTACACATGGATACTGTGCATTGAATTAGAAATGTACCCCCCTACTCAGAAAATAAGAAGCGGTTTAATAATGAGTGGTAAGGAGAAGGGGGTCAGAATAATAGATTTGGTGTAACTGGAGGCTTCAGCAGGCTGCAGTGTGAGAATAAATGACAATCATTATGTAGCTTGGACTGGAGAGAAGTAACAAAGCAGGCATTGGAAGGGTCGGCGTGTGCTGTGCCAGTTTCACAGTAAATTTCAGTTGGCAAAGCTAGCGTTTGCAATAACGTTTTCTAGCAATAAGAATTGCTCACAGTAGATGCCGATGGCAGCTGCGTTTCGCTCTGCTGTGTCGCAGTGCTGCCTAGTAAAAAGCTGGGGGAGCTGGCCTTGCTTTCAGCTCTGTTCCAGTAAAGGGATCTGTTCGAGACTTTGTTGTGAGAGCATCTAATGAAGTAGAGTGCGTTGGCGTATCCTTGGGGAGTTGGGGAGGGCTTTGCTATGATATCGCCCCTGGTATCTGCAGAGAGGACTGTGCTGGCAGAGCCTACTCAGGGAGAGTTTTCATACTGAAGTGCTATGCTTTTACTATGGGAAACTTTTATAAGGGCCAGTCAGGCTGGTATAAATGAGAATGTGTGCTAGTGGTACTAGCGAACAGGCCAGATATCAGCCTCCCTCTGTTTACCTCGGATTACCTTATGAGAGATCTTCAGATTTTGATTATAGGTCTGTGGTAGCGGAGCGTTCAGCTCTGGAATTCTCTCCCCAGTATATTCAGGAGGTACAACTTGAAGTGTTCTGCTCTGCCACCAGCATTAGTACATGCTGCTTTTGTACCAGTCATCTCTGCCAGACTGACACACAGAACAGCACGGAGAGATGCTTCTCGAAACTGGGAGGGAGAGCTCAGACAGAAGTACGGGGGGTGCTGTAAAAACAAATCCGCCACTTCTCTTGTACAGCATCTGTTGCAGTACAGTTAAATTCCCTGAACTGTTACTGGCTGCGTGGGTTTCCAGTGTTGAAGCACTGTGTTTTTTTAAATTATATCCAAGCTGGTTTCAGGCATTGGGCATGTGGATGCAAACCCTTTCCCTAGTTCTGTTGTGGGTTTTGTTCCTGCTTTTGCAGACTGCAGTAACAGTATTGGAAACTGTGTGGATTGATTCAGTAAGCAGATCTGGATTCTGCCAAATGGAAACTGAGGGTTGATCCATTGCAGATTTGACCTAACGAGCTTCGTTAGGCAAACCTGGGCTGGCTACTGTACATATACACTGTAGCTAATTAACCTCCTAGTAATGGATCAAAGTGCTTAGCAGTGTCCTAGTCCCTTCATTAATTAGGGGCTTGGTAAACCTCACTCACTTCCAAAATAAAAGCGAGGAGAGGAAGGTTGATATCTGGGTGCATAAATAAAGGAATGGAATCAAAAAAGCAAACCCAGCTTGCTTCTAGTGTGCTTCCTTGAGTCGTGGAATCCAGGGTTGCTTGTTTGTTGCGAGTTTATCTCCGTGGTTCTTCCCGTCTCCCTTCCTGTCATGGTACTCTGGGATTGTGGTGTAAAATCGCTGCCTCGTGATTCTATTGGAATGATATCCCCGAGCTGGAAGCAGCAGCTTGTCCAGGCCTCTCCACCTCTCCCTCCAGCAGCAGCTCTCTGGTGTCAAGATCTGCAGTTTGAATATTGCCTTGCTATTATAGTCAGCAAGAACCGGGCTTAACGAGTCTAAAGTGCCATGACAGCAGCCGCCCGGGGGGGTGTGTGTCCGTTCCCGCACCCTCCGCTTGCTGTTTCTCGAAAGCTAATTCAGCTGTAGCACTGAAATGTAAGCTTATGAGCTGATTTGTATTTTTATATAGAGTGGCTTGAGAAGATTAGTTATGGGTTGTTATGTTTCAACAGCATATTGGTCCTGGTCAGTTTCATTGTTTTTTGTCTTTTTAGTAGCCGGTGAGTGAGACTGATTCATTGTTTTATAGATTTCTGCTTTCATTTCAATGTGTATGTAAATGTATTAGTGTTGGAAATCATCGATGTTTAGTGTAACATTGTTGGTAGCAGTTATTTGGAACAGAAAAGCCACGCTGATTAGGAAAGATGTTTATACGAATGCCATTGCTATTGTGCGAGAAATGTATAATACCAGCTCCATTTGCTTTGTGACTTCTAAGACTCTCCATTTAAAAGCACGTCAGAAAATTAGATTTGGACATCTGTAGCTATCTTTTTTGCCTGTCTGCCTGCCTGCCTACCTGCCTGCTTCTCTGTTCACTCTTTTTCTGAAAGCCTGCTTTCGTCGCTCTCCCTCTCCCCGCTGTCACCTCCCTCCTCACAGATACACATTTCACGTTTTCATTTCCTGCCAGGATGACAGATGTTCGGTGCCACAATTATAACGTAACACACATCCACAATTGGACAGAAGATTGGTATTTTTCTCCAAATGTTTTAATATAGCAAAAACAATCCTGTGAGATCTACATATAATAGCCTTTGGGCTTCATAGCATTCTCCCATTTATGATTGGGTAGTATTATGCTGTGTAGTAAAGCAAACCCTACAGCAATCATCACAGGGAATAAATATGAAGTCTGTTCTTTTGATAATTACCAGCTGGTATATGCTTCATAATTAAATTAAAGGAGCCAATATAAACAATCATAATAAATACATATTTTAAAAAATGGTGCAAATTGAATTTTTTGTGTAAAGACCTTGATCAGTCTAAAGGTACTGTTGCTCAAATATACTGTAATCGAGGCATAATAAATGCTGGTGCATTCCCCCTCCTTTTATTGCATGGACTTTTCTTTTTCATTTCTGCAAATGTTTTTATTTTTGTTTCCCTGTGAAAAGATAATTGAATGTGGCTCTCTATCATAGTGTGGAGCAATAAAGGTTTATGAGGGTCTAAATTAAAACAGGAAAAGAAGGAGAGGCATGCTTGTGAACGCATGCTGCTGGAACAGGTCCCACTTGATTAACTACAGCTTGCCTTCTCATTAGCAGAGCCGCTTGCTTATTAAAATATGTAGAAAGGAAATCAACCTTCTGAGATGAACTGCTTCATTGTGGAGGTGTTGTGTTTATCTTTTTTTTTTAACAATTATTTTTATTCGTTTTCCAATTTTCACCCGATTTCGGAATGTTGAATTATTATTCAACCCCGCTCACCGCTGCAACCCCCAAACTGACTCGGGAGAGACGAAGACGAGTGCCGTCAGCCATCTGCTTTCTTTCGCTCTGCAAGCCCGCTGTGCAGCCACCTTCAAACTTACAGCGTCGGAGGACCACGCAGTTCTGAATTGTGTGCAGGCGCCCGGCCAGCCACAGGGGTTGCTGATGCGTGGTGAGCCAAGGACTCCCTAGCCGACCTAAACCCTCCCTGCCTGGGCAGCGCCTCGCCAATTGTGTGCCACCCCCTGGGAACTCTTGTCCATGGTCGGCAGTGGCATAGTTTGGATTCGGACCGCCGATCTCCAGGCTATAGGCGCATCCTGCACTTCAGCGGAGCGCCATTACCGGATGCACCGCTCGGGATCCCCCCGTCACTTGGATCCTTGACAATGTTTTGAGATCACAAAGCTGCTAGGAACCGAATGAGCTTAGATGGGCCGAATGGCCTCCCCGTGTTCATTAATTTTTTTTATTAACAAGGAACAACATTACAGCACTATATTAATAACGACACATTACCCGTGTCATGTTTTAAAGTAATGATAAGGATAAGTACAGTTAATGTCTTAGTTCATATAATGCTATGTCACATGTTATTACTATTAACAATGGCTTGGTATTGTTATAACACATTTTATTACACATCTATAGATGTAGGCTAGGATGTTTGTAACAGATACTCCAACTAAGCTGTTATCCGGCACATGCAGTCGTGTGACTAAGCTGGTATGGATTCTCAGTATTGGTAGCAGCACTGGTACTGATAAGCACATTTCAATTAGAGTGTAATGCATTAATGTCCAGCAGGTGGGTGTGCAGTATCTATCAATCAATCAATCAATATTTATTTTATGTAGCGCCTTTCATAGTGGACCACCATCACAAAGCACTGTACAGGGGTTATGGAAGCCAACAGCTGTAATTGTATTCAAAAAGTTGCTTCCTAAGAGTCTTTGATATTTTTAATAGGGGAAAAAGCATGGTACTTTTCCACTGTGACGGCTTGATTTATTATCATGTTTTCATCTGGCCCATGCTCTATAGATCTGCACACGCCTGTTTCGTGGTGCTGTGTGTGCTTATTATCTGATGATGAATGGCACACTGGTACAGTAAATGCTTACGTGTTATAAAAAAAGAATCATGGAAACCAGTGGGGGTTGTGCACAGATTAGGTTAACACTGTGTGTGCGTTTGTGTGTGTGTGTGTGTGTATGTGTGTGTGTGTGTGTGTGTGTGTGTGTGTGTGTGTGTGTGTGTGTGTGTGTGTGTGTGTGTGTGTGTGTGTGTGTGTGTGTGTGTGTGTGTGTGTGTGTGTGTGTGTTTGCACGTGTGTGTGTGTGTGTGTGTGTGTGTGTGTGTGTGTGTGTGTGTGTGTGTGTGTGTGTGTGTGTGTGTGTGTGTGTGTGTGTGTGGATGTGTGTGTGTGGGTGCGTGTGTGTGTGTGTGTGCGTCTGTGTTTAATTCTACTATTTAAGGGGCAGGTTATACATTATGTGTCTGTTCTGGCAACAGTTAAAAAAATACTTTTCTACAAGAGTAACACATTTGTTATCTTCTGGGACACCAGCTTGCTGCTGCCGCTGCTGCTGCATGATTAATAATGTGCTGAATGAGCAATTCCTTTTAGATTTTCCTCCCCCTCCTCCTCTTGCCGTGATCTCATTATGATGTCTCTCATGGTGTAACGATATATGTTTTACCATTGCCGATGTTTAATGCCCCGTGCTAACGGGACGTGCTCTTCCAATCGGCAAGCTGCAGAAATCAGTTCTTCTGCAGATACTTCTTCTGTTTGTGCTTGATTTCTGTAGTGCTGGGGGAAGTTGAGGAACAATGTTTACAGTCAGGCACAGTGCAGAAACATGGCTCTGCTTGATTTGGTTCTTCTAGTTTGATGTGCTGCCCCTCACAGCTCTGCAGGCAGTGCTCACTGCAGTGTTGACCTGAACTGCCCCCTGCAATCAGTCCTGAGCTCAAGCAAAGACTAAGTAACTGTGTGCTGTTTGTTTTGTGATGTGGACTGATCTCCACTGGGGACCGAGTTCAGCCCTCCAAACACATTTCAACTTGTGACCTGAATCGCACTCCATCTTGGAATTCATTGCCTTGGAACATAAAAACAGCCTCTTCAAATCCATCATAAATACGTATTTTCAATCTGACTTGGGTTGCAAATCCTGTAAATACTGACTGTGACCAGGATCATGTCCGTTGGAATTGTTTTATTTTTCATGCTTTTATTTTGCAGTGCTGTTTTTTTTATGCTTGTTCGAAGTGCTTTTGTCCTATTTTGAATGATTTGTCTCTTTTTGCCATTGATTTTATAATGTGTTATTTCTTGCTGCCTTCTCTTACCAGGACCCTCTTGAAATGAGATGTATTTCTCAAAGGTTCTGTCCTGGTTCAATAAAATAAATGTGTAATTTGTGTACGAACAGGAGCTGAGCCCTCTGTGCCATGCAGCCCCCTCCTCACCCTTCACCTGGCACTTTAGATACATCCTTCCTGATCTGGAGTCTCTGTTCTATGTTTCGTTCCAGACATGGCTGAAGAACTATGGCTACCTTCTCCCACACGACATCCGGACATCCGACCTGCGGTCCGAGAAGGCCATGCAGTCTGCCGTCGCTGCCATGCAGCGTTTCTATGGGATACCTGTGACAGGTGTGCTGGATCAGACAACGATAGAGTAAGAGATCTTTATTGGTCATCTCCTTCCCTTCTTTGGTTCGTGGAGTGACGGGAGTCTGTTAGTGGTGGTTCAGCGGACTGAAGTTTATTAAAGAGTAGGTCAACCCAAATTACCCGGGGGATAGGACTAGAAAGCATGAAATGCAAGTGGAGAAAATGAATATCTAGAGGGTAATTGATATGTGGGCATGTTTACCAGTCTGATGTGGTAGCAGGGTCATTAGTTACCTGGCTCATTAATGAATCCCGTTGATACAGCCCCTGGGGCAACAGACACAAACCCTGCTCCTGGATGTCGTAGACCAGTTCTCTTCCTTCCTTTCCCCCACACTGCACCAGAAAGCTGGATCTTCTTCTCATTTTTCCAGGTGGATGAGAAAGCCTCGGTGCGGAGTGCCGGACCACCCTGGGATCAGCCGGAGAAGGAGGAATAAACGCTATGCGCTGACAGGACAGAAGTGGAGACAGAAACACATCACCTACAGGTAGGAGCTTCTCCTGGGGACTCGGCTATTGCTGTAAATGAGATGGGAGTCGCTCGGCGGTTTGAAGGGCTGGAGTGGGCTCTTTGGGGTTGGCTTTTGATTCATTCATTTGGCCTTGCCTCTGCTATGGTCCTGCTATATGAAGCTTGAAATAGATGATCGGACTAATGATGTATAAAATCACATTACACAAGGGTAGACTCTTTTGCTAACTTACCCGGAGAATTGCATCCTTCAGGGTAGCTCATTCTAAAACTTTTCAAAGTGCTCCAACACAAATTCTGAGCTAAAACCCAGAGCTTGCCTGTTCTGGTGTTTGCAGCTCTGTCTCAGGTCAGCAGTAAAACATATTGATTCTCCAAAGCTGTACACTTTTATCGACTTGCCTTGGCTGTTCTCCAGGATGTATTTTAGAGATTTGCACTCCACTCCACCGGGTGCCAGTTTCTTCCATGAGGAGAGAGTGCATCTCTCCAGCTCCTGGATTGCCCTCATCTCTAAGCAAGGCTGAGTTCAGTAGCATTTTGATCTGCCCCCAGACGGGCCTCACAAAGGTGTTCCTGTGCTTTCCAGCCCTTTTCGGTCGAGTGCTATATTTGGGATTGTGTTGGAGGTAACTGAACCCGATCTAATCTTTGCATGCTGTCAGGACCCATCATTATCAAAGCTTAGTCTGGACACTGGACTCGAGACTTTGACGTCATGTTGCATGAGCGTCTGGCTTCAGCCAGCAGGCAGCCTTTTTATGATTGTTCTTGGCAGATGTGCTGTTTCATTTATGTGCACCTAGAGTCACCAAGAGATCCATTTGATATTTCTCTTGGGATTGTCCCATAAAAAGCACTAAGAAAAAACATCAATGTTTTCTTGTTCTCTGCTTACAGCGACTTAACTTGACCTTTGTCCTGTGCCACGCTGCAATTAATGGCATTTAGTTTGTATTATTGCATACTGGTATATTCCAATATTTTCCTGGTGTAGGCTAAAGTCACAGTTGCATCGCTCAGTGCATAAATCACGCCTTGCATGAGTACCACCTCCACATCCTGACTGGTTCACAATGTGCACACATGTCCACATCCCAGGAAATCCTTTTGGTCTCATTTTATTTCAGCTGAAATCTTTTCCAATTTTGGTTTTCTATTATTGTTACTGATGTCAAAAGGTTCCTGAGTGATCATCTTGCATGTCTGTATAGTCTTGCATTCAAGTACCTTTTTCAGTGCCGAATTGTCTTGGTGAGATTAACAATCCTGCAGGAGGGAATACATCTGTTGTTAAGCACAGCACAGCAGAGGACAGGCTCAGCCTGACTTCCGCAGGAGGCTGAAACCGTACTGTCCACGAATACAGATTTAGCTTTGAAATTGTCTTGACCTGAATTCATTTTAAGTCAAGAAACATATTTTGTTTTTCTTTTGACTGCTTCAGCATACATAACTACACCCCCAAGGTGGGAGAGCTTGAGACACGGAAAGCTATCCGGCAAGCTTTCGATGTGTGGCAGAGGGTGACCCCGCTGACGTTTGAGGAGGTCCCGTATCACGAGATTAAGAGCGAGAGGAAGGAGGCAGACATCATGATCTTCTTCGCTTCGGGTTTCCATGGAGACAGCTCTCCGTTTGACGGGGAGGGGGGGTTTCTGGCCCATGCCTATTTCCCGGGTCCGGGGATCGGAGGCGACACGCACTTCGACTCAGACGAGCCGTGGACTCTGGGGAACGCAAATCACGACGGTAACCGTGGTAAATTCCTTTCAATCTAGCATGAATAGGCCAGCTGTGAAAAAGATGATTTTGTGCTTATTAGCAAAGCCCTGTAGGATTTAGAAAGGGAAGGAATTTAAACATATAATCCAATCAAACATAGTCTGGTACCATGCGTAACAGTCCATAGGCTTTTCTCTTAAATGACATGACTGGAAATCAGGCACAGGTCAAATGCTGGGAAATTCAAGTTTTGCTGGATATTGACCTCAGCTGTGTATTAATTCCCAGAGTACAGGCCTTCCTTTTATTTTCATTATGATTTCTAATTCCTTGTTATTATATCATGGAAAGATAAATAACAAAGGTCAGCCGTGCTGGCAGTAAAACACAGTGGAGAATACTTGGTATTTTAGTTTATACAAAACACTGATCTACTTCAAGAAAGGAAAAAAAATCCAAACCTTTAAATTCCCTCTCCGTTCAGTTTTAAGCAAAGAGCAAAAGCTTCTCTCAGTGTGTCTGCCAGTCTCTCTGGTGTGGATCCGATTCGTTCTGCAGTCCTGTGTAATCTTGCTTTCTTTTTACAAGCAGCTTGTTTTTTTAATAATGACTGAGAGGAAACAAAAATGAAAATATCGTTGTGTTTGCTTGTTTCCCTCTGCCCGCTCTTTTAGGAAATGACTTGTTTTTAGTGGCAGTCCACGAGCTGGGCCATGCCCTGGGCTTAGAGCACTCCAACGATCCCAGCGCCATCATGGCTCCCTTCTACCAGTACATGGAGACGCAGAACTTCAAGCTCCCCCAGGACGATCTGCAGGGCATCCAGAAGATCTATGGTTTGTAAATGTGTGTCTTGTGAGTGGTGACTGAAAGGGTTAATTACCTTGGTGAGATGATATATACAGTATGCAGACAAAACACGTCCCACTCAATAAAAAAAAATTATATTCCCTTAATAAATGGAGCTAGTCAATCAAACCTCGAGACATGCCAGGAATGGCAAAAAAAATGTGGGTAAATCCAGGAAGATTTCTTTGGATTTAATCCCATTCAGTAAGCCAGCTTTGATACAGATGATGTAGTGCTAGTGGGATTTAGTTGATGGTAATTTAATAACATAACCCAATCAAACACAGCCTTTACGAGTTGCACATTCTCATGAGAGTTTTATTTAATTTGATTGTTTTTATGTTCTTTTGTCTTCCACGCTGTTTGGAAAAGAGTGCGTTTTTCCTCAGGGTTATCCCACAATCTCCTGACTGTGGTTTGAATATTTAAATGTTTCTGCTCAACGTTCCCACCCCTAGTGGTTTTCTGATCTGCATTCTCCAGCGTCAAGACAGAAATATGAGATTTGGCTGCAAGCCTAGGCTTGTTTTTAAGAGTGATTCTTTTCAAACCCAGGAAGGATCATTGCAAGTTGCAGACACTCCCCAGCAGGCTATTTGATTTGATCATCAACTGTGAGCCTTCCTGTCCAATTGGAAACCATTGGGAGACTTTTATCAGCCAGGTTCTGCTAGTCGAGGACTCACAGAGTCAACAAAAGTCTCAGGAGGTCTATGGGTCTTAACTTTCCGCTCCTTCAATCGCTGCCTCTGTTAGTTAAACCCAGTGAAGGGATTGTTTGGAGAGTTATGGGTGCCGTTTTATATCTCACTTACAGCAGTTTCTACAGAAGGGCCTTTGTTGCTATTTTTGTGTTTTTGTTTTTCAGGCCCTCCTGCTGAGATGCTGGAGCCCACCAGGCCCTTGCCTACTCTACCGGCCCGTCGATCCCACACCAACTCGGAAAGGAAACACGACCGGCAGTCCAGACCCCCGCGTCCTCCCTCGGGGGACAGGCCCCACTCTCCAGGGGCCAAGCCTAACATCTGTGATGGGAACTTCAACACTGTGGCCCTGTTCAGGGGGGAGATGTTCGTATTTAAGGTGAGAGGACACAAGTTCTCCCAGCAGTCCCTCACAGTTTAAATTCATTTGAAATTGGAAGCTCCATGGTCTAGCTCCCCTTCCAGCTGGTGTTGCTGTAGTTGTGTTTGTGTGTTCATATAAGACACTGGTCCTGTTTTAATGTGTCTTCTTGTTCTGTGTGTTCATTTAAGACACTGGTCCTGTTTCAGTGTGTCTTCGTGTTCTGTGTGTTCACTTAAGACACTGGTCCTGTTTCAGTGTGTCTTTGTGTTCTGTGTGTTCATTTATGACACCGGTCCTGTTTCAGTGTGTGTTCATATTCATGTTTTTTCCATGCTCTGTGTTGCAGGATCGCTGGTTCTGGAGGCTGCGTAACAGCAGGCTGCAGGAAGGCTATCCCATGCAGATCGAGCAGTTCTGGAAAGGGCTTCCTGCCAGGATCGACGCTGCCTACGAGAGGTCTGATGGAAAGTTTGTGTTCTTCAAAGGTATGTTTATTGTGTGTTCGTTGATGAAATACCTGTAGAAAGCTCTGTGGATGGAGAGTTTGCTGCATTGGTTTCATATCTTCATGATAATTTGTGAGATAAAGCTTTGTGAGTAGGGTCCACTACCTAAATACCTTTACATGGGCAAGGAATCATTTTGCAGTGTGCACAGCTCGCCTGCAGAATGCATAGAGAATTTTGATTCCTCAGATAGGTAGCTTTACTCTGACTTGACCATGCATGCAAACATGGCCTCTGTAAACGGGTAACATTGGATCCTTAAAATGAACGAAGTAAGTAAATGAATGTGGAGTGTGAGTTCTTGATGTGGGGTAGCCCGCAAGCTACAGTGCTCTCTTCTTTCTTAACGGTCCAGCACGCACAGAGAAATCCCAGCTCCGCTTTCCCTTTCAAGGCAGAGCGGCAGTCGCATCAAACTCTCTGCAGTGCCGTGTGCTTCAGTGTGAGCCTGTCTCATCTTTCCTGTGGCACTCGGAGCTGGCTCTGTGTTCATGAATTTACTGCAAGCTGCATGAGGCTGGTCTGTGGAAAAGGATGAGTCACCGCTGTTTTCAAGTCAACCCTTAGAGAAATGAAGCATCGGTTTAGCGCCGGAGAGAAATAAAGGTGATTTCTAATCTAAAACCCGATGCTCTCCCCCTACAGTCCCCAGTCCTTCCTCTCGAAGATCAAGGCTGCCTCTTATTAATCTCATTGAAAATGTGCACGCCAGTTACTGCGGGTTCACAGTGATGACTGGCAGGGTACTGCTCACACATGGCAATGTATCTCCCCATAGAAGAGTGTTCCTGCAGTATCAGCACTGCATTAAAGATTATCCGAACCCCTCTGTTGCCCTTGCTAGCCTGTCTGCTCGTCTCCTGCCTGCTGTTGTGAAGAAAGTGGAATTACTATTTACAGAGCAGCGCAGAACTGGGTGTTTTGTATTTAAAGGTAAAGGGGTTGTAATCTATACTGTATATTTGTTAGGAAGTGTCTTGAGCAAGAAAGTAATAAAATAATATCACAGTTGCAATCCGATGGCAGAGGTTTTGCTGTGTTTCTAGAAGCCCGTTTTGCACAAGCATAAAGCTGCTGCAAGGCTGAGAGGGAGCTGCTAGGTTTTAGCCAGGATGACTCATTTTGATGTTCCTGATACTGACAAAAGCTTTAATCGAAATGTTTGCCTGCTAGACTTACAGTTTCCGTACAGTGTGACCTTCGATGCTACAACAGTTCAATCAATCACTCAAGGTGTGTGTTCAAGTCCTCAGAACAGGCTGGTCCACACTGGGCCATGCTGTGGACCTCAAGATATGTGTTCAAGTCCTCAGAACAGGCTGGTCCACACAGGGCCATGCTGTGGACCTCAAGATATGTGTTCAAGTCCTCAGAACAGGCTGGTCCACACAGGGCCATGCTGTACACGCACATCGTGCTCCACCTGATTGGTGATTGCCTGTTTTCACGCTGATGTAATTCAGTTCCTTGACATCTCTCAGTGTCAGTGAGTGCGCGGCTCAGATACTAGTAACCCACCGAGTAACTAGCGGGGCTGCTTAGTCAGCAAATGGATGGGGAAGTCTTGTCATTATTTCTAGAAAATGGACGTATTCTAGCAATCCTCCGCTAACCCTGGTCTCTGTTAATAGCTGTCCTTCTTACTCCTCCTTACTTGATCTGTTCTCTATTAGTTATAGCCAGGGCTATTCTGGTCCCGCTGTTTCCTGCATCTACAGAACATCCCAACAGTATGCCTGTCACAGCACTCTTCAGCAGCAGGGTCTGCAGGATGTTGCAGTAGTCCAGGGAGGAGGGACACAGTACATACCCATTCCTCAACTTCCTTCAGGGACTCAGTTCTCCAGAATGACCTGGAGAGTCATTCCTTCTGAGCCTGTCCCCTTGGTAATGAAAGAACCTACAAAACAAGCACCTGCTGCCAGCCATTTAGAAAAGCGGTGACTTTAATATGGACCCTGAAAGCAAGACCCTCTGGGTCCATTCGGTGTTTCTTTAGGTTTCCAGGTGGCTTTTGTTCTGTAAAATCAATTTCCTGTCCTCGCAGGTGACAAGTACTGGGTGTTCAAGGAGGTGACCGCGGAGCCGGGGTACCCCCACAGCCTGGTGGAGCTGGGCAGCTGTTTGCCGCGTGAAGGAATTGACACAGCTCTGCGCTGGGAGCCCGTGGGCAAGACCTACTTCTTCAAGGGGGACAGGTACTGGAGATACAACGAGGAGAAGAGGGCTGCCGACCCCGGCTACCCCAAACCAATTACCGTGTGGAAAGGCATACCGGAGGCACCCCAGGGAGCATTCGTCAGCAAGGAGGGCTGTGAGTATCATTTTCTAATGTCAAGGAAATGTGTCTCCTTCATTATAGTGACTAGCGCTCTTCAGTTTGAAGACTCTGACTATTAGACGTGCAGATGGCCGGTCTCTATCCTCGCTTAGTCATGGGACTGGAGTTATTTTTAGCCGGTTCTGCAGAAAGCTGGCAAACAAGCAGTGCTGCTGTCCGTTTGGTAGAACTATTAGCATCTCCGCCGTTAGTGTCACAGCCTACTGCACTGGATGCCACAGAAGAACTTACCAGCTTAACCCTGCTAGCTTCCTGATTTGAACTTGTACGAATAAACCCCAGTCGACAGAGTTTGCCTTTGTGAACAAGAGGCATGTCTGCTGTTGTTATTATTCTGAGACATGCAATAGATAGATGCCATAGATAACCTTCTGGTGTTTATATATATATATATATATTATATATATATATATATATATATATATATATATATATATATATATATATATAATACACACACACACACACACACACACTAGGGGAAAAGAGACAGGTGTGTTGGCTGGTAAAATCAACTGCACATGCATGTTGGGGGTTGGGTTGGATTACGGTCAGGGTCGGGATTAGGGTTGGCTTTTTAGGTAAAAAGGTACAAATGCAACAGGCTTCGAGTAACCATATGCAAACCAGTTGAGAGGTTTAAAAAGGTTACTAAAAAATATCAGGCCAACTAAAACACGCCCCTCTCGTCCTTCTTCTAGTTTACACCTTCTTCTACAAAGGGAAAGAATACTGGAAGTTCGACAACCAGAAGCTGAACGTGGAGTCGGGATACCCGCGATCCATCCTCAAAGACTGGATGGGCTGCGACCAGTCTATGGTGGAGAAGAACAAAGACCGTCACCTCCCGCACGACGACGTGGACATCATGGTGACCATCAACGACGTCCCCAGCACGGTCAACGCCATCGCCGTGGTGATCCCGTGCATCCTCTCACTCTGCATCCTGGTCCTGGTCTACACCATCTTCCAGTTCAAGAACAAAGGCGTGCAGCAGCAGCATGTAACTTACTACAAGAGGCCCGTGCAGGAGTGGGTATGACAGACTCACCGGGGGTGCACCCGTTTTCTTTCGTAGACGAGGGCTGCAGGTGAACTGGACGCCATCCTTTGAAAATGCCCCTACCACCTTACCAACGGAGGAGGGGAGGGGGGGAGAGGGAGGGGAGGACCTAACAAAAGACCCCGGACCGATGAATCATGGGGAATTCACTGTGCTTCTGGTACTGAGCATGAGCAAAAACACAAAGCAGGGGCGGGGCTGACTTGGGCAAGCTCAGCAGCCTTGCCAGACTTGCTGCTTTACTCTTTTCTGGGGCATGCCATTCTACGTCGGCTCACGCTGTCCACTTTTCCGACGCCTTCTGTTGGACCTTCTGAAAGGAAGAAGTGAGGAGCGCACCTCTGAGTGTTCGCAAGGCTCGCTACCAGCATTCCTCTGTGGACCTCTTTCATTTCTGTCTCTCAGAAGTCAAATTGGAAATGGATTTAAAAAAAGGGGAAACAATTAAAAACATTTAAAAACAACAGAAACAGTAGGTAGAAAAGGAAGAGGAAACCCAAGGGATTTTCCAGGGGGCATTGAAACTTCCCATACAGTTTGTAAATGGATCATAAAAGGGAAATGCAGTTTTCTGTGAACTGTGATGACTCATGGACGATTTCAGACATGACTTTGTTTTTAAGTTCAGTAACCAGGACTCTTGTAAGGCTTGAATAAACTGTAGCTTACTAGTTTTCAGAGCCAGTGACCTTGTCAGAAACAGCTGGTTATTGAACTGATGGGGGTGGGAGGTAGGGGGGTAGGATTTTTTGTATTAGTGTGGGTGGTACGGCAGTTATTATTACTTGCCATTGCCGAAGGCTTTTGTTAGGAGCCCTGATCAACGTGCTCCATTCTGAATTCCTGTAGGGATAAATACCATTAAGGATTTATTAACAGGAATGAGTGGGCCATAAGAACTGCTATATTAAAGCAGCCTTAAAAAATAACTTTTTTTAAAAATAACTTTTGCCTAGAAATGTTTCCATTACTTGTCTTTGTATCAGAAAAAAAATACATCAGTTCTACAGCACAGCAGGAAAGTGATTTAGTTCAGTGATTTAGATGAACTGCTCATTGTCTTTTTTGAGGTATCAGAGAGGAAGATCGCTGAACGCTGAAATCACTGCGGAGTGTTGCTGGAGCTGATAGCAGCTTGCTAGCATTCCCTGACTGAGACTTGAGGTTGAGGATAAAAAAAGAACAAGGCTGCTTTAAACAATGACATAAAGACTCTGAGGTTTATAGCTTACAAGGCCTTGGTAAATGCAGAGGGTATAGAGAGCGGTCCAGAGTTCCTGTAAAGACTGTTATCAGTAACCTCCAGCACAGGCCGCAGTAATTGAACAATTTCCATTAAACCCAAAGCTATTGAAGGAGAGCTTGAGCTGAACCTGGTCCTTTAAACAGAGCTGCGTGCGTTCAAGCATTTCCTGAGGGAACCTGCAAGCCCCTCAGTGGAGATAGGGAAAGCTGGGATTGTATCATGTGACACGGGAGGGGAGGTGGAGAAAGGGAAAGCTGGGATTGTATCATGTGACATGGGAGGGGAAGTTTGTTAGTAAAGCACAGAAGCCTGTACAGATCATTTAGTTTCCATTAAGACATGCGTTGGTATCATTGTGTCTCATTTAGCGTAGACCTCGATTTAGCTCTACAGACACACTCTGTTTGCAGTGTTTTTAAACTCATCAATTTTGTTAACGTCGGTGCGAAACGGATCAGTTTAGAAGTCAACGGTTTTCCAATCCTATTGTGTATTGGGCCTCTCCCTCTGGTTGCATTCATGTGATTATTAAAACATTTAGGTACATCTGAATGCAGTATTAATGTAGATAAATAGCATCCTTTGATTGACGTCTTTATTGCACATCAGTCAGAAAACAGACCTGATGCCATCAATGCCATTAGTAGCACCAGAACTCCAGCATGGAGTGCAGAGCAGCACTGCACTTTCATAATAGCACACAGCTGTGCTTCTGGAATCATAGCTGCACTACTTGAAACGCCTGATTTGGATAGCCAGATATACCCATTACAAATGGGAAACGTCTGAAAGGCAGGGTTGATTTTGCAGGTGCTCCTGTGACTTGTTGCCATTCAGTGCTGATTGCTTCTCTGAGAAGTTTCCTGCCCTCCTCCAATTATAGCCTTGGCACGGACTACTTCCCTCTGAGGAAAATAGTTTTAATGGGAACCACGGGAGTGATTCTAGCAAGTGTTTACCTGAAGCTGGTTACATGGAGAGTGTTTCCTTTTAACAGCTGGAATCTGTTGTCTGGAATTTTAAGATGTGCTTTGTTCATGCTGAATTATTAACCCCACTATGAATGGTTGGTTTGAAAGCATGCTGTAGAACAAACAGCGTGTGCTGATGCTGCCTAACCAAGAGGACATCCCTGCAGGCGAGATGAAGTATCGACAGGATGCTCCTGTGTATAGGAAGGATGTGAAGTAGCTAGCTGGGTAACGCAGCAGAAAATCATGTTGCACTGCCTCTTGTTTTCCCATGTGTCAGAGGCACAGCCTTGCCACAAAACGTTTCCATGTGCTTTTAGAGTTCTCCGAGAGGCTTCTTTCACTGCTGTGGAAGGAAACGGAAATGCAAATGCAAAGAGGGGGTCGAGCGTTACCCGTTTGTGATTGCGAGTATTTTCAAGCAAAGACAAAAGGGAATGTAGCAGAGGAAAAATTAAAATGGTATTGGTGTTTGTGAGTTCTGCTGCTCCAATACTGAGATTTATTCATTTCCAGCTAGAATTGTTTTGTAAGCTCTTTTTTGAAGTGGTTGGTCTGGCCATGTCTGTGCTGCCTGACTCCACACAGAGCTGTTGTGAGTTCTGCTGCTCCAATACTGAGATTTCTTTGTCAGCTCTTCGCATTAACTAGAATATCACCATAAGGGAATCTTACAAGCCTTTGATTTTATTAACAGGGGGGCAGTGTCTGGAGAGCTTTGGCCAGTAGCAGTGATGGAAGTAAGACTCACACTGCATATTGCATTGAGCTGTGCCCGGTTTTACAATGCACAGCTTCTTTCATGGAGAGGATTGACAGCCCTGTAAAAAAAAGGCATTATTCTTAGCGAAAGAGGAGTGAAATAGTTCATTGCGAACATGTTTGCTTTTCCTTTGAAAGAGGAGCAGCTGATAGACTCTGATTTTAACACTGGGGGATTCAAATCCGAAGCAGTTTTTTTTTTTCTGCTGTCTTAAAGAGAGGTGATTTTAATAGCATTTCTAATGCTTATCGTTTGTTTTAACAGCCTTACAATAAGATAGAGTGTAACAGGATCCAGAGAAAAGGAGTTGTATACAGCAATATAAATACAAGCTTGTACACTTCACATCACCAGTGCAGTACCTTAATACTCCATTGGTCATAGGAAGTACTTCGTGTTTTTGATCTGTCAACGGTCATACGACACATGGCAGATAGTCCATATGCATGCCTTGGTTATTTATTGCATTATGGGTGCCATTCATTAAGAAATATAGACAGTCTATAATTGAGGCTTGTGGCATTTTGCAAAGGTCTTAACTAAGACGTCTTGCAAATTAGACCAGGTGGTCCATTTTAATGAAGATCTCAGTACACCACTCTTGTTCTTATCTTGCTAGTCATGTTACAGTGGAAAGAAGCCCACGTGAGCACGGGTTCAAGTTTTAGTGTAGCATCTTAAAGACCACAGGTCTAACACAGTATAAACCCATCTTAAAATATCTTTGACGCCACCTTAAAACCATTTAAAACCTTCCTAATTCCTAATTCCAGTGAATGACTACACTGTCTGTGAGATTTGAGAGGTAAAGAAAGCTGCTGTCTGCTTTGTCTGCTGTATGATCACAGGTTTTAGCTTCTAGTTATGGACAACAGAAACAGCCGCCTTTAAATTAACCTGCTGTTGCCTTTTTGTTCTCATTGCGTTTCTTTGTTGTGTGTTTTTTTTAATCTGGATAATTGTTAACACACGTTTTATGCTGAATATATCACTTGCCTTTCTTAATACCCTGGGGCACTAAAGAACAAGTCTGACGCTTCATTTAACATGGTTTTAAGGGTGTTGAATCTGGTGTTTTTATCCTACAGATTTCCAAGTAAAGCACAACATGTTTTCTCTTTAAAGATCTTGTGTAACAACGCTTTCCTCTCCACGTTTCTCATGGAAACCAGAATCACTGCTCTGTTTATTTCACAATTGAAAAGATGCCTTGCTTCCTTCTACAGATATTTCTTTCAGTAATTAAGTGTGAAATATATTTCAGACGCATTTCATTTTTGCATTCTAAAATGGTTGCAAAAAAGTAGCCATTTTTTTATATATATACATGAGAACATACAGTAGGTTTCGATATCCATTGCAAGATTTTTAATGCATGGATTTGTTAAACAACTTTCCTGTAACAAAGCTCAAAAGACTGAGGCCAACTTTCACATGACAAATGAACAAATCCAACAGAAGTATCGTTGATAACAGCGCCCTCTAACAATGTAATCTCACTCAGAGAGACTCATTTGCTTGGAAAGGGTTTTCTTAACCGCTTGGTGAGGTGAGGGGTTTGTTTTTATGAAGCAGCACCATTAGTTTCTCAATGGGGTTAAAAAAAAGAAACCCAATTAAAAGGAATAAGCAACAACTTCATTCAAGCCCGAATGGAAAGTCTTGTTTGTTTATTCCTGGGTTGGTACCCTTATTGGGTGCTCCTTTGTGAATAAATTATGGTAATTGTGTACGGACTGGAGTAAACAGCTTTGAGAATTCAGCCTACAGCGTCCCATGCCCAATAATGAACGAATACAAGTGTCTGGTTCTGACAGTTTGTACATATACCGTTTATTGAATTCACCACTGCTAGTCAACATCAGGAAGGTAAGAGTAGATAAACACCCACTGTTTATAGCTGGGGCTTGTGAGCGGCCTTTAGCTGTTTTTGTGTGGTTTTTACTTCCTTCCATTAAAAGCGCTAACAACAATTTGAAGTACACACAAAACAAAGCACTTTTCTTCCTTTTTCAAGCAATGTGGTTGCGATTGTAAATCATACTGAACAGGGCAAGGTGTTGGGTTAGCTTTTGGTTCCTTGTTTTTTTGTTTAACTCTACACTGTGTATCTAGGATTCTCTCACCATGTTGTATTTCAAATCAATTTGTCAATAAAAATAAAGGGAGCTGTCATAAAAAAATTTCTCCAATGTGTCTGGTGTGTGATTTCAGCCCCTATATCACACTCTATTCTAACCCTGCAGTTAATAAGCCAGGATGATCCCAAGCGACGCTGTCTGAAACCGGACTGGCTTTAATGATTACCTGCCAGAGCTGAACTAGACGCTATTATGCTTCTTTGGTGTCTTCTCCGCTCAATATTGTCAAAGGATTTTGAGCTTGAAGAACGACACAAGCGGATTGCTGTTAAGAAAGCAGGTTTCGAATGCATGATTGTGAATATGCTAAATGAAATCCCCATTAGGAGAAGCGTACTCTAATGCTTCCAGCAGCAGGTCATTCGTAACAGACTGGGCGAGGAGGAGGCGGCTGTGCCAGTCTTGCTGCAGTAGCATCCCCAATCCTGCAGGGTGCAGCGGCTTCTAGTACCAGTTGGTGCAGGTGATCATGAAGCACATGTCATCCACCGTTCTGGTTCCCAGCTTGCACTGGGGAAGCTCCCCTGCAAGTGGTCCATCTCTCTCTTCACATGAAGGTGCTTCTGCTGGGGTTTCGCTGGTGCCTGTGGAAGGTCCTTCTTCTGCCTGGCCTTGTTGGTCATGACTCTGTCCTCCCCCCATTCTGAAAATGTAACACAGCATGCACGTTATTCATATTGCTTGGGAAACAGAAAGACAATGCTCAACAGCTGTTGCATACACTAGACATGTCTCGGGTTACACAAGAGCGAAGCAGACGGCACTGCAGGCAGTGTATTCCCCACAGCGTACAGCATTAGCAGAAACTTTAGCCTGTAGTTACTGGAATGGATGTGTCTTTCTCATCATTACGTCACAGGTAACAAGAGTGCTGCTCTCCCAGAGACCTTGGGAGAACTTTGAAAGGACGGTTTCAAACTCACGCTGCTCGGCTCTAGGTATTGATCTCTTGATGAGAGATACGGGATCTCATTTCCAAACAGCACGCGCCTGCTCTTCAGCAGGATTCCAGGTGCAGTGCAAACTCCACGCCACGGAGGAGAGTGGCTTGGTAGCAGCACAGCGTCCTCCCCTGCCTCCAAACCAAAGTGAAACAAATGGAAAGAAAAGGGGAGGGGGGCGAAATGAAAAGTGCAGCTGAACCATATTAAGAGGAGCAGTGAGAACGTTACTATAAAGAGAACGAAGTGAAACACAGGAAACCCTTTATTTTGTGTTATGAAAGGTGTATTCATTGGAGGTGCTGTGATTAATCAATATACATAGCAGGTGGTTGTTTGGTAGACCTCTGGCTGCTTCCAGAGATCCTGATTAGCACTGATCTTGGACTGCCTACTGTTACCCTGGGCCAGAAGGGTCCAATCGCTGTCCCGGAGGGACATTCATTCCACTCCAGGTTTAACAGGTGAAATGAGATCATGAACGACTTCAGGGTGTGCGTGGCTGTTTCACTGGTTCAATTAAACAATTTAAAACATGGTTCGGACAGAGACCAGGAGTGGACGGACCAACTTTAGACCCCCCTGCCTAAGGTAAAGTGGTCCAAGATGAATGCCAGCCTGTAATAGGTCTGAGACAAAGGCAGGTCCACCTCGGATCAGATGTTTGATTTTCATGCATTGATCACCCAATAGCTGAACTAGACTTTACAATGCAAATATTCAAATTCCATTAATACCACATTTTATTATTTTATTTATTATTATTATTATTATTATTATTATTATTATTATTATTATTATTATTATATTAGCTATTTTATTGTGCAGTATCTTTACAGGACACATATCTCAAATACAGCCTTATAAATAAGCTGCTGGTTTTGATCCATTTTGGTATAAAATGCAAGAACTGGACAGACATTTAAAGGGGGGGGAGGGGGAGGGGGAGGCATGCTAGCATGCTAAATAAAGTCGAGCGTGTTATGGTATAGCGGCTGAGACACGGGTATTCTGCGATACCTACATGTTATAATGGAAGATTTTTTGAATGTTGTCACGGTTTATCGAATAAGCAGCGCTGCACGGAGACAGTACCGCACACTCACGTGCTCGTCCCGTGTATCGAGGCAGAAGTCTCCCGAAGCCTCTCTCCCAGGCAGCCACGACGTCGTTGCTGGAACTGAGCACGTCTTTACGTGGATGAACAGGACAACAATCGAACGTCAGAGAAACTCTGCTCTGGTTGGTTAACCCGGCCAGTGACTCTTTAGGGGCGGGGATTGTGTTCTACTGGTTGCTATGCGGTCGTGGTTATATTAGGGGTCTTGAATGAAAAGCCATTTGCTTGCCGTTACAAACAAATCCCCCACTCCTAAATCTGCAGCTTGCATAGTTCAAATAATAATAATAATAATAATAATAATAGAGATAGATAGATATACTCGTTCGTGCACGGTACGTGGGTAGAACTGCAGCGCTTTCCTGCTCGCCCCTCTAAGCGCCCTGTAGATCTGAAGCCACAGTGCATGTGTGGGAAACGCCATGAGAAAACCATACAGTGCAAAGGAGCTCGGCCGCTCGGTCTGTGTTGGTTGACTGTGCAGTATATAAGTCCTAGTGGAGTAGAGCTGTTAGCTGGACTCCGAAAAGATGGAAGCAAAATCGTGTACATGTTTATAAAGACGTATAGGTGTAACAGTACAGCTGCTGTATTACAAGGCATCTCCTCAGAACTTTGAGTTCAGACTGCGGTAGACTGCACAGAGATTCCTGTAAGTTCTCCCCAAGTAAAGATGTGCAGTTTTTCTTCATCAGCTTTCACCAGCTGCTTGATAGAATGCGTGTCTCTAATGTGTCTGTATTTGCTCCAGTGTCTCTGATTCAATCTCTCCCCTGTCGCTGATTTGTGTTTGTTTTTTATCAGTCCAGTAATATGAAGGGATGCTCTTTAAACATTTGAAATCTTTGACTCATTCAACATGTCCCAACATGTATTTATCTTTAGAGCTGCAAGCTGACATCATCCCAGAACCACGGCGCAAACAGCTCGCAAGAGGAACTGGTTCATTTCGAACATGGCGGTTGTGAAAGGGCTCTATCTCGCAGCGTGTGTAGCGTCTTCTGGATGACATCATGGCGTTGACCCCGACGCGAAAGTAGACACGTGAGGCGCGTGGGTTGTGTCCATGCTGGTGTACTGAGAGAGCGAAGAGGGCCCGATCACCTATAAAGCAGGTACCGGCCTGTTTAAAACAGTTTAACCAAGAGTAAATCGCATGGTATTTATATATAGGCGAGTTTTTAACGTGAATGAAGAAGCACGGATCACTGTGAATGTGGTGTGATTTGATTCCTGTAACGTCGTCAGTTGTTACACAATTAATAATAACAGCAATCGTGTCAGTTTCAGCGCAGTCTAGCAGCGTTACCGTTAAAAACAGTAATGGATTTGTGTTTAATGATTGATTTTGAATGTGATGTGATTCTGTTCATTTATGCCGTTGTGTTTACACTGTCCTGGCGGCTTAGATAAATACCAGCTACAGACACTGCCTCTACTAGTACTGATTTCAGTGTTGATAATATGTAGAACTCATTAAGAACACGCGGTTCGGCCACTCGCAGGCCATTATTGCATTTATTATTATTATTACATTTCCGATCGAGAATACAGAACTACAAAAAAAAGTTAGTATTTGGTCGAGTCTATTAGTACTACCACGATAGTCCGCTTTGTGCCATAGTATGTGAATCGTAAATCCAAGGACTTGACTGGAATAGTCATACTTATTGTCCTTTAATAATTAAATTCTGTATGGAATTTCAGGACTTCTTTTAAACCAGGTTTGCGCAAAATCATTTTTTGGACTTGTATGTTTTTATCATTACTTTTTGTTCGTATTAAATGCGCTTAATGTGTGGTGAACATGACGTTGACAGTGTTATTAAATGCGCTTGCTGTATCGTGAACATGACGTTGACACTGTTATTAAATGCGCTTGCTGTATCGTGAACATGACGTAGACAGTGTCATTAAATGCGCTTGCTGTATCGTGAACATGACGTTGACAGTGTTATTAAATGCGCTTGCTGTATCGTGAACATGACGTTGACAGTGTTATTAAATGCGCTTGCTGTATCGTGAACATGACGTTGACAGTGTTATTAAATGCGCTTGCTGTATCGTGAACATGACGTTGACAGTGTTATTAAATGCGCTTGCTGTATCGTGAACATGACGTTGACAGTGTTATTAAATGCGCTTGCTGTATCGTGAACATGACGTTGACACTGTTATTAAATGCGCTTGCTGTATCGTGAACATGACGTAGACAGTGTCATTAAATGCGCTTGCTGTATCGTGAACATGACGTTGACAGTGTTATTAAATGCGCTTGCTGTATCGTGAACATGACGTTGACAGTGTTATTAAATGCGCTTGCTGTATCGTTGACAGCCTTAGTCTGTAGCGACAGTACTTTTTAGTTACAAAACAAACACGCACGCGATAGTGGCACAGGCAGTAAAGCACTAAAGTGGGAGTTTTGCCTGTAAGTGACTTGACAAATAATAAATCAAAACAATAATTCCCAGACCTGGGATCAGTTACAAATATACTGCAGTGACTGCAATTAGAATTACACTAAAAAGAAAACCGCTGCACACATCATGTTCGCTCTGTATATTGTAAATAACAGAGCAATAACCACAGCTACATTACAGAAACATACTACGTTACTCATTTCAGTAGTAGCCCATTTTTTGGTGGGGTTATTGTGTAGGGTGTGTGCCAAGCTCATGCAATGAAAATATATATATATATATATATATATATATATATATATATATATATATATGTGTGTGTGTGTGTGTTTTCTTTCAGCCTGTGAGATTAGAGGACATTCTGAGCCATGGCAGTCCGTGCTTCCTTTGAGAATAATGAAATTGGCTGCTTTGCCAAACTGACCAACACGTACTGTCTCGTAGCGGTCGGGGGATCAGAAAACTTCTATAGGTAAGATCAGCCGTCACTCATTGCTGTGAGGCTCTGCCTGGCCAGGTCAGAAAGCAGTTCAGAGTGAGGCAGGTTACACCAGTAACTGCTGTGTTAATATGCTTGCAGGCACCTCCTTGACTGTGCTTGCCTTTCATTTCAGCGTCTTTGAAGGGGAGCTGTCAGAAACTATACCTGTGGTGCACGCCTCCATAGCGGGATGCAGAATCATTGGAAGAATGTGTGTTGGTGAGTTCTCTATTCTTATACACAGGTGGTTCTGTGGCAGTGCAGCTGCTGCTGTGTGCATTGTGCAGGTTCCACCAGAATACCCTGTGGAGGACACAGGGGGGTCCCATTCATCCCACACGCACTCGGATGAGTTGAGGGACTTGCACTGGCCCTTGAACAGGGCTAATTTCCAAAAAAGGGGCTATTGATTCCAAAAAGGTGAAAATGAATGCAGAACAGAACTGCAGGCTGTGGCAAAATGCAGCAGAAGACCTAACTGTGTGTCAGTGGAGCAGAGCTGCATGTAAGAAATGCCATGGTATAAGGTCATTGGTGAGAGAGCAGCCTGTCCCTTCCACATTAATCAGACCCTTTATCTTTATTGCACATCATTACATTAATCCTCGTATATTTAGTTTGGTACGTGTCAGTACTAGCAGGGCTGCTTTGTTTATTAAATTCAGATGGCGGTGTAGATTCATCTTCTTTATCCCCAGTATTACAGAGATCACTGGTGATGCTGGCAGCAGAGTGGGATTATTATTCATGATCCCCGGAGCTGGGGTGTGACTCGCATGCCATCTTCCAGGCATTGTCATCATGGTTTACACACTGCAGGTTGAGAAGCATTTAAAGATACACCACACCTATAGCAAATCTATCTACATTGTAATACATACATTACTATAACCCACAGGGTTATTAAGAAATGAGTCTGAGAAATCCGGCTATTTTCTGTCTGACTTTGAAGGCTGAGATTCAGTTTCCTGCAGTCAGACCCCATCCCAGTCTGAGTTTAACTAGCCCTTCAGGCGGTCTCCAGGATTGATGAAGCAGTGTGTTCGATCTTTCTGTCTCATGCGTGCCAACTCATTTCAGTCTGTGCAGTGTATTTATTTCAGAATAGTAATAGATGCGGTTCTGTTACCCCATCCCTTATTGCATATATGAATCATTCATGCATGGTCAAGTGGAGCCTGCATGTGAAAGATTTAGAGCGTTTTGATTCCATACAAATCACAAGTTTAGACTGACACAGCTCTCCATCATTGTTATGATGATTACAGAAAATCCACAGCTCCTGTAAGCGATCCTGCACGCTTGCACATTGACCAGATGGTGCAGAAAGGCTCCTTCGAGGTCCTGATGTATTGCACTGTAGCTGAAAGGGAACAAGGTCTGCCAAGTGCAATATGTGGAAGCTACAATGGAATGTGACAGAGTGGAACAAGCCCTTCACTGAGGTCTAATTAATCCCTCCCTGCTACCATCACCAAATATCCAGCAAACGTTGGGCCAAGGAGGTAGCTTCTACTGATATTTGTCTCTCAGTCATGATGAAAGCCGTTATTTTTGCAGAGCGTTAAATTCAGATCGCTGCATCGTGGTGGTGGGGTCACCTTAACTATCACTGCTGCACCCCGAACTTCTGTATTCACTCCGGGGTTCAGCCTTGCTCCCAGACCCCACCCACCCACCTGCCCTCTCCCCAGTTGTTGAATTGAAATTTTTAATTGATCTGAGTCGTCAATTTTTCGTTTTATGATGGAGTGTCTCGGCTATGGCCGACTGCGCAATGGAAAAAAAAAAACAAGAAGAAACAAGTCTGGGGCACTGAGTGCCCCCATAGCTGATGCTGAAGTGGAGGCTGGTGTAAGAGGTATTGATTGATACAGAACACAGTACAGTGCACCCCTCCCCCCACCAAGCCACACTGATATATTTGTATGTATTTCAATGTGGCGAGGCTCTGGGGAATTTCATATATGCAGTAAATGAGAGCCTGGCTCTGACGGCACTGTATACAAGCTGAATTGAGGAACAGCATTTACATCCGTTCGGCTTCCTTGGGCTTAAGTGCAAGCATCTCTGCCAAACTAGAGCCTGCAGAATGATGCCATTAATATTCCATGACTCCAGAGTAATTTGGAGAGGGTCTGTTTCGACAGGCGATTGACGGGGGCTTCTTGTGGCTGTGCTGTGTTTTAATGATGTGTTTGCTGATACTTTCGGGTGCTTGTAGGGTTTAGGATTTTAATAACTCGTTTTGTGTTACCAGTCCTATAGCAGATGCAGGACAGCAGTGCAGGGGACAGGTTCCTGGAAGATAGCAGCTTTGCCCTGCAGTGGGCAGAGGTTGCAACAGCGTAGGGGGTTTTTCTTTTTTAGTTTATCCGTTCTCTGTCTCTGCAGGGAATCGTCACGGGCTGCTGGTTCCAAACAACACGACAGACCAGGAGCTGCAGCACATCCGGAACTGCCTGCCAGAGTCTGTGAAGATCCAGAGAGTGGAGGAGAGGCTGTCCGCTCTCGGGAACGTCATCGCCTGCAACGACTACGTGGCTCTAGTGCATCCTGACCTGGACAGGGTAAGGGACCCGGGTTCAAGGGGTGATGGTAACACACACACACACACATTGCAGGTGTCTGTGCTTTGCTTCGAAATTGAAAAAAAAATGTGTGTGTGTGTGTGTGTGTGTGTGTATATATATATATATATATATATATATATATATATATATATATATATATATATATATATATATATATATATATATATATATTAGGTGGTAGCAAGCAGTCATGTCATTGAATTCCTGTCTGCAACACGAGGCAGTGATGCCATTCTCTGGTATGGCCGTGCCCGTGGACGTGCAGTTTTTACAGGATTGTTAGTCTGCACTCCCTCCTCATTATCGTGGCGCTCCCAGCACTCTGTTCCTCTTAGTGTTCTAGTTACAAGCGCAGAGCAATTGTGAAGAGCTCGGAGTAAAATGGAGGGCGTGGAAGCAGGGAGTCTTCGAGCAGTTTGATGAGCCCAGTCTCAATGCATGCTGAACTTCTGTACTGGGGGCTGCAAGGTGGGGCTTTGTATTTTAATACACATTATTCATACATTCATCAAACAGTAACTGACTGCTTTAATATTAGTAAAAATGAACACTGGTTTAAATTCTGTTTAACAGGTTTGAAACAAAACCAACATGCACTGTGTGGATTGAGCATTCACTTTTAAACTAAGTGTTCTTTGTTTTTTTAATTTCTCCCCCTGCAATAGTCTGCATAGTATTAGTAGAGGTTGCACACTGAAAGGCTGGGATGTGTGTCTGCATAACAGTTGCTGCAGGCGGGCCTCATCCGTTGCTCTGTTATCGCCAGACCTTTTATCTGTCTAAGGGCATCTGTCGCCCGCGGTGATCCTGCCAGTGCCAGCATGCCAGAGAAGCCACAGTGGGACGGCCACCCTTGCAGGCAAGGGGCACGCAGGCTACTCCAGGCTTTGTCATCGAAGGGCACAGGCTGAGATGAGGATTCTTCCAATTGTAAGCAGCATTCTTGTCATGCTGCTCCCACTGACCTGGTGTGTGTTGGACTGGATTGAAGCTGAAGGAAAGAAAAAACTCCTTTCACATGCAAACGAGTCTAGCTGTCTCTTATAACCCCTGACCCGTGTTGTTTTTTTATTTTGTTCAAGTAAAAATCCAAACCCTAAATCCTCAAGGACCATGCTCCAGCTCCCCTGGCAGAGACAGTGGGTTTCCTGAGCGTGCCTTGTGATCACTCGCTGGATCCACGGTCCTGTGGACCACGTCCTTCAGTAAAACTACCACCCTCGATTGACGTGGCGAGGGAGCAGAAGAAACGGGTGTCTGGCACAGTGCGGTGGACATGCAAGAGATGAAGAGGCTGCCAGTGAAGCATGATGGGCACTGAAGAAACTGTGCTTCCTGTTGATCCTCTGTTACAGAGGTCTCAAACACAGCCAGTTAAAAAAATAAATAAATCAAATCTACACATTGGTGTGGGGGAAGAGTGACTTGCAGACATTTTCAATGCCTTTTTCAAGTCTTTGCATAGCAGAACTAAACCAAAGAAAGTACTGAAGGAAGCCTAAAGGTTTTGGTATGAATAGTCTGGACAGTTCTGTTTAAACGGTATATAAATAAACATTTTTTGAAAAATACTAATAATCTGTCTCCCTGGGACAGTATGTTCTTGTATTTCGGTCATTGTTTTAGATGTGTGTCTGAGGCTTTGCCGGAGATCTGAAGCTGAATGTAGGTCAATACTGCCGTCCTAGCAGAGCAGGTCTCTGCACATGAAGAATCACTTGCAGCGCAGAATCTGCATTTCAAATCTTGCTGGCGAACATAACGTGCTCTCTGTAATGGCAAGTCTGAATCTGACACGTTTCGATATTTGCCAAGCCTGCTGTGACTGAGCACGCACCTCCCCTTGCGCCCTGAACCCACAGTTCTGGAGATTCAGTGCGTTCGGAGTCTGTGTGATGTGCCGAGCCAGAGAGGAGTGTGACAACTCCACCCGTCTGGACCTCCCGGAAACGAACTTGCAGATCAGCTGAGAACCACATGAGGCGTCCCGTGAGATTCACTGTCAAGTTAACGTTTTCATTGTCCTTCCAGTACAGTAAGTCAGTCGAGCGCGTTGCATTTCCTGGGGAATCTGAGTGTCTAACTCCCTACTGCCTGCCCTTAAGCAAACAAAAATATCCACGCAGACACGCGACCGAACTTCTCACTGCAGTCCGAATGCTGTGCCTCGCCTATCTTGCTTTGCTTTCTTATGAAATATTAATAGAATCACTTCTTAACAGCCCAGCCCAGATGCAGAGCGACAGCAGTAGGCTTAATGAGTTTGTCTCTGATTTTAATGAGCTCAGATAATGTGGTGGCATGACTGATATCGGTGATGTAGCTGAGGTTTATTTTGGCTGCACTAATATAACCAGGATGGGGTTAATGGAATGAGGCTAGTTTCACAAAGCAGTTCTAGGAAGAGATCACATTTACCGTTTAGACATTGCTGAGTGGATTTCTACTGAACTTTATCGTTCAGTCTTAAAAATACTGTTTCTTTTTTAATTTAGCCGTGCCAAAGATTGAGTTTAAACTAGACAAGTCTGCTGTGTTCTCGGAGTATGCAGCTCAACTTTGTCCTGTTTTTTGTTTCTGCCAGAAGCAGAGATTGGAAGAAGAAAATAATAATAATAATGATGATGATGATCCCTGTGTGAGCCTCGAGTCTCTTCCCTTCATTACTGCCGTCCCTCAACAGGCATCAGAGTGGGTTGCGCTGGAGAAAGGGAGAGTGGATAGGCAGAAGGATTTCAGAGCGAGGCGAGATGCTGGTTGTTTAGCTCCATTGCGATAGGGAATGAAATAGCGAGGCTCTGCCACTGCTGCTAGTTCAGCTCTTGAGATGAAAGCGAGTATGTGAAGTAAGATCTCTTCAGACTCGGTGTGGAGTGGGCCACAGCTCTTAAGTGGAGCAGCTCTGGCTCTGTAATTAGGCCCCCCCCCCCGGGAGAGGAGAGAACTGGGGGGGCTGGCGCTCGCTCGCTTACCTGAGGAGCTGTGAATAGATGAATATGTAGAGTGTGTGTGTGTGTGTGGATGCAAGCCTATGCAGTATTTGCAGTAGTATTGCTTCTGTCTGTTGGGACGTGGGGGGTTCCTGCAGATACAGTATTGCATGTGTTGTATAAAACCAATTTTTTTTTTTGTCGTAATTTTTTTACAAAACTAAATAATTTTTTTACAAACTCTGAATAATGCACCTGCGCCTGTGATCGTCATGGACAAGCTAGGTCTGCCTTTTAAACAGTCCTGCGTCTCATTAGCAGAAAGCCCCACTGAGGAATATTATTAATAATACTTGGAAAGGGTTTTTAAAAAGATAAACAGGGGAAAGTATCTTGAGTTGGAAGCCTTTCTTATAGCCTCTGATATAGAATTTTCTCATTTTTACCCGTTTCATTCTGCTGCTGTGAAAATATAAAACCCAAACTGTTTGTACACAGACGGTGAACCCTGTTGTGTGGAAGCAGGGATTCTAGTCCTGCCTCAATGAGACCGAGGGGGGGCTCAGTGTGTTTTTCCATGAACTGCCCAACACAGCCGGTGTGTGTTTCAAGTAGTGCTTTTGTTTCTGAGATTAAATTGAAGCCCTCCAAGTGCAGCATGCCCCCCTCAAATCACTTGACGGATACGGTCTGCTGAGCCTCGAACCCACAGCAACTTTGAGGAGCTGCTTCACTTTGTCATCCCCTGTATCTTCTCTGAAAACGATTTCTCTGCTCAGTCTGCGAGTTTGGAGCGCGCTTGCAGGAGTGTGAATGCTCAGCAGCTTGGGGGGGGCAGGGATGCATTACCACGTCTAATTCTGATCACGTCCCATTAAGAATTAGGGAGGAGAACCTGCTTTTTTTTTTATTCTGGTTTTAAAACCAAAAAAAAAAAGTTTCAGGGAAGCAAGGGTTTCCCGAGAGAGCTGCGTCATAGAGAAAATGAAATAAATAACAGGGGCACCTGCTTCCTGTCTGAGCCGTTTCTGATCCCAGCAAGGAGGAGATGGGACTGAGAGAGAGGAGCGGCAGCCTGACGGGCGGCTTCCATTGAAATAAATAACAGGGGCGCTGCAGTTCACATCTGACAAGTCTGAGATGAACAGACAGGAAAAGAAGCAGGGCTTCTATGAGTAAACTAAATTACCTGTTTGTACAGACAAGACCCTTGATGTCACACTTTTAAAATGAGTGACAGAATGAACATCGTTACTGGTGTGTGTGTGTCATTCATATAGATAGACGTTTCATTGCCTGTCCCCATGTGAAGGGCTCTGTGTATTGTACCATACTGTGGGGGTGGCACAGTGGAATGATCAGTAATCTTCCAGTAGGTTTTGATTGTGTCCATGGCCTGCTCATATTCCCAATCCTCGTCAAACACTAGTCAGTCAGCGATCCTGCTCGTGACGGTCTGGATCTGAAAGCTAGCACTGTATCTGCTGGATTCTGTTAGCAGTGTGAGGCGTGGGGGGTGGAGAATAGAGGCGTTCACAGCAGAGAAATGATGCTTTTGCAGTTGGGGTTAGAATGGTGGGATTTAGGATAATGTCGTCTTCGATGTTTGTTTTCCTCTTAGGAAACGGAGGAAATTTTAGCAGACGTCCTGAAAGTGGAGGTGTTTCGTCAGACCGTGGCGGAGCAGGTGCTGGTGGGGAGTTACTGTGCTTTCAGCAACCAGGGGGGGCTGGTGCACCCCAAGACTTCCATCGAAGACCAGGACGAGCTCTCCTCCCTGCTGCAAGTGCCCTTGGTGGTAAGAACTCGGCTTTCATTATGTTTTGCTCTTCAGGCATTTCCAGTGTCATTCAAACTCTCTAAAGTATGTGTTGTCCTTGTCACTCGCTCCCTGTGAAAGCTGAAGTCCTTTCATGTTTAATAAGACCACAGCTCTTGTTGTCTTACAGTTTAGATGTAGTGTAGAAGCCCCTCCTCTTGCTGTCTCTCATTGACTAGTCAGCGATGAGGTGTGGCTTCTCTGATTGGTTACTAAGATTCCTACCATGACACAGTTCTAATGTGTTTCTTCCTGTCGTTTTGGAAATGAAATCTGGCATCCCTACCAGAGAGTCTAGTTCTTGATGTTGTTTTTATTTTGCGTTTTCTTTCTGCAGGCGAGGGGTTCACAGCTCTGCTAGCCTGCAGCCGTCCATAAAAAAAAAAAAAAAAAAGAGGTTAGGAAGACATTGTCAGGATTTATACCCTTTGCCGTGTACTGAAACGAAAGATACCTTTGAGAAATCAATGTCTGAAAGAGAAAAGCTTTTCTCTTCTTGTGTTAGTGCCCTCTGCTAGTCTCAGTAAGCACTAGGCTTGAGTGTGTGCAGAATTAAAACATGGCACAGCAGGCAACACTGTTATCAACAAGAACTGATCCCTGGCAGTGAATCTGCAACACAGGACAGACACTTTGTTCCTGAAGTAACCCTGCAGGCCTGGGTGAGCCCATGAGGTTGTGATGATGCGTGTGGTCAGTGCAGTTAATATCTCACACACCTTCTAACCTGGCCTTTTAATGTGTAAGATAATCTATAACAACTGTGGAAACGAGGCCGGGAAGCCAAAGAGTTCAGTGTGTCTGCGCAGCAGCGGCCGGGCCCCTGTTTGTTCTTCCCACACAGAGAACTCAGAAGGCAGAATGTTAATTCCATCATTAATTCTTTGCTGCCATGGCAACAGAGCAGCATCTTTGAGCACATCACCGGTTTCTGAGGCATTGACGTCATGTTCGCTGGCTGCGAGAGGTACCTCCAGGGGGGAGAGGAGAGACGAGGCAAGGCAGAGACAGGCTCACATGACCCAAGAAGTGTTGATCGTTATTGTGCTGACATGAAGGATAGTTCCTTGTGACATCAGACCGGCCCTCTTCGTAAGAGAGCATACTGCCACTTGCTGTACCTTAGCATTTGGGTGGGATTGACAAGGAAATGCACATTTGTCTCATCTGTTCCGAGTCAGATTGGAGGTACCCCTGTCTACAAAAGTAAGAACACCGTTGATGGATGAAAACCCAAGAGTATGCAGTAGACATGTAAATTCAGAACAACAAACACACTGAGGGACTGTGCAGAAAGGTCACCTCCTGCCTCGCACTGGACAGGAAGGAGGCAGTTTTGGTGTCTTGGTCAGAGAAAGGTGACATACTGTTTGGGTGGACCAGCCGCGTTGAGTGGACTTCTGTCTAGAGCGATACACCAGGCTGCAGCCTTTAAAACAGTTATGTAAGGACTATAAGAGGATGCTTACAATAGATAGATGTGGACTCTGTTCACTCTAATGAGTGGACTTGGGAAAAAGCTAAACAGTTAGCTCATTGTTCTTCTCCGGTAATTTCCATTGTCCCTTCTGTGTTTTTGATCAGTTGTTTCTGTATTAATGTGTTATTGATCATCGTTCTTTTGCTTTTAAAACCATTCCGAAAGGGGCTTGAAGAAAAGTAATTGTTTTGCGGCTGCTGTCTTGATTATATTTTGTGTTTTGGTCGCATTCCTGGGTTTCAAACAGCTCAGCATGTTGAGATTGAGGCTTTTAATTTAATTTATTTCCTTAGAAAAATAAACCAGATCCATTACAAATCAGTGGTTAGAACAGCGAGGGCGCAGCCCTTAGGATGTCATGCATAGATGTTGGATATGAGGAGATGAAGACCGGGCTCACGGGCTCCACATGTCCACACCGATGTATTTAACCCCACACTCATTCTGATGCATCGCCTGTGAAGAAACCTCCCGTCCTGCAGGGTGCCTGACTCTGCAGGCTGAGGGTAGATGTCAATTGATTAATCTGCACATGGTTGGCTGCAGCTCATTCTGTGTAAAGGGAGAGGTGTAATTGTGTCTCTGGTCCCTCTGAGCCATCAGTGATGGATTTAAAAAAAAAAAAAAAAAAAAAAAAAAGCAAGCCTTTTTCCACCGGTAAATAAAAAGAAATTCTTCTTGGATGCCTGAGCTTTATTACAGAGAAAATTGAAAAGTCGAGAAAGCGAAACGGGGTCGCCTTGGGCAGGCTTCTTTTAAATTGGGTTGAGTAAATTCAGTGAACGTCCGGTATGTCTAGGGAATGCCACTGGAAGACAGGACACCGTCAGAGTGCTCAGTTTCTCCAGTCAATGGTGCTGTACAGCAGATCTGGCAACCTTTATTAACCAATCATTTCTCTGCAGGAGATCCTGATCCTTTTGAGCTTCAGATGACTGTCAGAAATGCAATTATCGGCCATGTCTTTCCAGCACGGTGAGTGATGGAGACTAAACCTGTGCTAACGGATGTCTTGCTCCCACCCCGATCCAGGCAGGTACGGTGAACAGGGGCAGCGAGGTGATCGCGGGCGGCATGGTGGTAAATGACTGGTGTGCCTTCTGCGGCCTGGACACCACGAGCACGGAGCTGTCTGTGATCGAGAGCGTGTTCCGACTGAGCGAAGCCCAGCCCAGCGCGATCGCCACCACCATGAGGGACTCTCTCATCGACAGGTGAGTGATCAGCAGTCCGGCAGGGGGAAACGAGCCTGGGGCGCGGAGCAGGACGCCCTGCCCCATCGTCCTTTAATCCAGTTATTACTGTGTGCGATACAGAACCCCCTCTGTTTTTTCAGTTGTGTTTTACAGCATGTGCATCTGCGGTCTATGACACTCTTGATGAAATTCCTTGATTTACTGGGATTGAAGAGGGTAGCATCGCTGCCCACACGCTACACACCAGCCTGTCGCTTTGTGCTTCGTGTGCACCGTGTTGTATTATGTGCTTTTCTTGCCAGATTAGAGATGTGTTAGTTATAATATCTGGGAAAACAAATGGCTTTAATATATATGTTTTTTGTTTTTTTAATAAAAAGGGCTGATGTCCTTCAAAGTGTGGCCTGGTTGCAAGGAAATCCCAGAGCGAGTGGCCCTGCATTAGAGGCAGATGCTGTCGAGGGGGAGTTCAGCTTTTAGGATTGTTATGAGTCAGAGATGCGGGGGCTCGGGGGGGTCCACAGCAGTCCATTAAACCGCTCTTCCTTCACCCAGGTGTTTCTGAGTGCAAAAATAGCTCGTCAGAGAGGCAGAAAATAGGGCTTTGGAGTGGGTTCTGATTGATGAGTTCAAAACCCAGTAAAGGGCTGAGCAGAGGAGGCACAGTGGACAGACCTTCCTGGAAATGAGTGAGAAGATCATCTGCAGATCCTCCTCCCCTCGGAGGTAGAGCCTCGTTTAGATCATTCAGACACAACCCGCTCTGTTCCAGCATTCCGATCAGAACATTGCAAGTGTTCTGCGTTTCAGTTCCATTCCGACTCTGCCGTTCATAGCATTATTATTATAACAACACTTTCCATTTCATGTTTCAGCCTCACATAAAGGAGCAGCAGGCGTGCTGAGAAGTCTGTGCTGCACAGCCGTTGTCTTTCATGAATTAAGAAAATGAATTGTGACGGGACCAGCCAGCTTTTACAGGAGCTCTGTCATCAAATCTGGAACCAAACACAACCAACCCACTCTCTCCCTCTTAAATGATTCAAACAGCACCAAACTTCATTCTACAGGATGTTGAGATGGAATATTATGGTCGGAATGATCCTGAATTTGTAACCTAGAGTAAAATCTTTTTTATATTTGTCAAAACTATTGGCTTCCTGCTGTACTAACAGAATATTGTGTGAGCAGCTCTTGCTAAAGGGCTAGTAAGGAAGCAGGAGAGGACTGTGTCATATTGTCATCCGTGGATCGTCCCAGTGTATCGCTTTCATTCACTTCTAAACTCAATAAAGTCATTGCTATTCTGTGATGCTGCCTTGCTCTTGTTTTATTGAAGGGTGTTATTAAACAGCAAACCCCAATGAGGGGAGCTGGACTCAGCCGTAAGCCTTTCACACTGTTTAACTGACAGGAAGGGTTTCCAGGTGTGTGTTGCAGTCTGGTGCTGCTGATCTCTGACTCCCTAATGTAAGCCGCGCCGTTATCCTGCAAGATCACGTCCTTGATTTAACAGACGATAACAGTTTGCAGTGTCGCCGGTGTCTGTTGCTGCAGCCCTAGCTGGAAGCAGCTCTGTCTCTAGCACGCACCGTGACACCCTGAGCCTGGTCTGATGAGGTACGATGCAAGAGGCTTCTGTGGGATTAAGTGGCACTGTGCAGTGCTCTGATGAGACTGGGAGTTTCCTGTAGGCTGGCGATTAACTGCACAGTGTGGGATGGCTGTCCTGTTTCTGTACAGCTTCACACAGAGAACGCATGGGCAAGCTCTGTGTTCACAAAGGAGCAGCGTGACAGTCACACTGCTGTGATGTTTTAATATAATGGATTCACTTTCCTCTGTCTGATATACAGATAGGAGCTGATCAGTGGATTGCTATGCTAACTGGGTGCACAACATTTTGTCAAGGGTTCAAAAAGCACGATGCCCAGGGATTAGGGGTACATGTTTTGCATTCTTGTGCTTCAGTGATTTATTTATTTTACAACCAGCAACACCTTGCTTTCTTATTTAATATACAAATGATCACACTACACTGTCTGCGTTGTCAGAGTATTCCCATCTGTACTTATGACTTCCACTGAAGTAATAATTAAGCTGAATATATTTCTTCTCCATTTGGTGCATTTTCTGTTTTCTCTTGACATGCTTGCATTTTGATTTCTGATTCAGTTGGATGTCCCTGATTTTATTTCCTTCGTAGATTAATCACCAATACTTCATGTTGCATTTGTGTTTTGCATTCAAGTTTTGTTACCCTAAAGTTAACTCTTGTGTACGCAGTGCTACTGGTTTGAAACCAGCTGAGATGCAGGAGTACTAGGGGTCTCACTGAACCAGTTCAATTATATTACAGCTCATTTAAATTAAGGAGGGCGTTTGCAATGTGGGTTGTTTTTTTTTTTTTTTTTCTGTGGTGCAGTGAAGGGTAATAAGGGTCATGGGCTCTCGTTCAGGGAAACTTTCATAAACTCCAAACTGTTTCAGCATTACAAAAATCAATGTGTACGTTTTTGGGTACAATCTGATTCAGACTGTTTGCCTCTGGCCTTTTTCTTTGCCAGGCTGCTCTATCCTGATACATGAAAGCTTATCTGGCTCAGAGCTGTGGGTGACAGTAGGAGATCAAACAGCTGTGTCTTTTAATGTGTGACTGGCCAGTCAGAGAGCCCTCTCAAGCAGGACGTGCAGCCCAGATTTAAGGATAATTTGCTTTAAAAAATCATTCCTAGATATTACCGTTTCCTTGGAATATCTATATGCGTGCCGAACATTCACTCCCTCCAATATCTGTAGTGGTCACTCCCCCCGGGATATTAATGTCAAAAGACATCCATGCTAAGCACTTCAGATAGTTTAACTTGGTGTATATTCAGAATTCACGTAGTGAAGTTAGTGTTGTTGCAGGCTGCATGTGTGCTTTTAAAATCTTGCATAACAGGCTTTTGGTATCTTATTTAACCTTGAAATGACTAAATTTCAACAGCGTGTTGACGTCAAAGGCAGGTTTAAAAGCTATCCAGTTATTCCTTTTAAATATCAGCACAGGCAGGGGGACACGTCATGAATGCAAAAGTGTGTTTTTATTGCCATTAACTGCTGCCTAAAAAACACTGCCTGGAAGGCAGCAACAACAACAAAACCCCGCGGGACATAAAAGGACAAAACAATTGAAGTGCTGTCTGGATCTGTTCAGGGAGCCCAAATGTTTTCAGACAGACCACTGAAGGAGAAAATGTGCCGTGGTTCTCTGAAGGAGCAGGTAATTGCAGTTAATAATGTCCTGAAGCTTTTGAAATTGCACCCGGGCGATTCCGCTTTGTGACTGTGGCAGCCTGGCGGACGCTGTGCCTCAGACTGTGTTCCATGCTAAATTAGGATGCTGGGTTTTTTTTTTTGGGTTTTTTTTTTTGTTTTTGTTTTTGTGGTTTTGTTGTGTGTGTCTGCTTTTAGGTTTCAGCCTGCCTGACCCAGTGCACCAGCAGGTTGATCCATTAATCGCTCTGTGATGACCAGTCTGCGATGCATCTGTCTGCAGGACGAACTTTCGGCTGAAATCCGGGCTTATTAGTGCTGGGGCCTGACTCAAATTAGTTTTAATAGATTCAAAGGCTGTCTGACACTCTGCACTCCACTTAATTTTATTTGGAGCGTTCTTTTTAGTGAGATCAGTGAGAGGGGCGGCTATAGTGGAAAAGTGTGGAATAAAGCGGTGGTAATAACCAGCCAACCTTAACAGTGATCTCACCTGGATTTTCGTGGTAGGTACCGGTGAATCCAACAAAGCCTGGACTTTTGAAACCAATGGTTTCACTCTACCCTTACCCATTATGAAACCTAAATATTTAGTTTCTTCTTTTCCAATAGCGCACTTTGCCATGTTCGCTGTGAGCCCCACCCTCCTCAGAGACTGTAAGACGGCTTCTAATCTAGTCAAATGTTCTCTCCAGGAAGAACTATAAATGACTACATCATCGATATACGCAGCTGCATACTCTCGATGAGGTTGTAAAACCTTGTCCATTAGTCACTGAAAAGTAGCAGGCGCTCCATGAAGTCCGAACGGCATAGTACAAAATTGAAAAAGACCCTCTGAGGTTGAAAATGCCGTTTTCTCACGAGAGGCTTTCGTTAATGGAATTTGCCAATATCCTTTCGTCAGATCCAGAGTTGAAATAAACCGAGCTTGCCCCAGCTTGTTTAAGAGTTCATCTACTCGAGGCATGGGATATGCATCAAACTTGGAGATAGCATTCACCCTCCTAAAATCGATACATAATCGTAGTGACCCATCTGGCTTGTCTATTGGTACTATTGGGCTACACCACTCACTTCGGGAAGGTTCAATTACCCCAAGTTTCAACATACACTCCACCTCCCTTCGAACAGAATCTCTCCGACTCTCTGGAATGCAATACGGTCTCTGTCTAACTCTTAGACCTGGTAGAGTGATAATAGCATGTTCGATCAAATGCGTTCTTCCAGGCACGTTAGAAAACACATCACTGAACATATTAATTAGATTGCTTACCTCTTCATGCTGATCAGGAGTTAATTGTTCCCCCATCGGGACCTCAATTGCTGACTCTGGCTCAATTGAGGGTCCAAAATCCTCTCCCTCCTGTACAGGAGATATAAAATGGACTTCCCGTTCTTTCCACGGTTTCAGGAGATTAACATGATAAATTTGACTTTCTTTCCGACGCCCAGGCTGTCGGATCTCATAATTGACTTTACCAATTGCTCGAATAATCTGAAAGGGACCCTGCCATTTAGCAAACAACTTAGATTCCGATGAGGGCAACAATAACAACACTTTATCTCCAGGTCGAAAGTTCCTAATTCTTGCATTTTTATTGTAGCTTTGTTGCTGCTTCTGCTATGCCGCTTTGAGATTGTCATGTGCCAATTGACCGACTAATTTTAAGCGATCGCGTAACTGCAACACATATTTTACTACATTTTTAGACTCCTTTGACTGTTCTTCCCAGCCTTCTCTTATGAGATCCAAGATACCCCGCGGCTGCCGACCGTACAAGAGCTTAAACGGGGAAAACCCCGTTGAGGATTGTGGTACCACGCGAACCGCAAAGAGCAAGTAGAGAAGCAGTTTAGCCCAATTGCGTTTTTCTTGATCTACAAAGCGGCGCAACATATTTTTTAAAGTCTGATTAAATCGTTCAACAAGCCCATCCGTTTGAGGATGAAAAACTGAGTTTCTAATTGAATGGATTTTCAATAATTTATATAGTTGCTGAATACAGTCTGACGCTACAGCTACTGCATTCATAGAGCGTAAGGGAACAGCTTCTGGATATTTCGTTGCGTAGTCCACTACTACTAAAATATACCGATATCCTGACTCTGTTCCCTCCAGAGGGCCTACTAAATCTACACTAATCCTTTCAAACGGTACCCCAATAATTGGAAGTGGAACCAGAGGTGCGGGGCGAACTGACTTAGGGGCAGCTAATTGACATTCGGGACACTCCGATACATACTTCCGCACAAGACCATAAACCCCAGGCCAAAAAAACCGGGCCAGAATTCGTTCCTGAGTCTTTTCAGTTCCCAAATGACCTGAAAATGGAATGTCATGCGCCAATCTCATGACTTCTGACTGAAAAGGCCTAGGAACCAATAACTGTTTTACGAGCTGTCCCGTCCCGGGAGCCCGGGTTATTCTATATAATAAGTGCCCAGATACAGAAAAATGCGGAAATACCACCGGTTGTCCTTCCTGCATATCCTTCCCCTCGATATATCTAACCTGTTTCCAAGCATACCGTAACGTGGGATCATTTTGTTGTTCATATCCCAAGTCAATATCTCGGTCCCAATGGTTAGGTACACAGAGGGGGGTGTCTTTTATTACATGACCTTCCACCTCAGTAACCTCGCAGCCCCAGTTACATTGAATACCTACTCCCTTTCCTTGCCGTTTAAGCGATTGGTTTACTTTTGTGTCAGACCCCTCCCCTTGTCGTCTCAGAGTTCCCTCATATTTTTCCACCCTGACGCTCTCTTCTTGTTTTTCTTGGGCGGATTTTAGGGTTAAACAGATCGGATTGCAACGGAAAAATCTCGCCAATTGTTTTCTCCTGTTGCTTTAATTGTCCCCTGGTAGAAACTAAGACCATTTCCCGACCTAAAATACGATCAAAAAACGGCCAGTCTCTTCCCATTAGAACAGGGTATGGTAAACATTGCGCTACAGCCACTTTAACGTAAGCTGAATAATCACCTACAATAAGTCTAACTTTAGTGGTGGGATAAACCCGAGTTTCTCCATGAATACAGGAGATAGCCACTTTACCCTGTGGCTCCCAGGCTACCCCATCCAAGAGAGCTTGCCGAATCAATGTTTGTGCACACCCAGAGTCCGCAAATGCGTAAGTACTCTTTCCCCCGACCTGTACTCTTAACTGATAAGGGCCCTCCCGACATTCCCCAGTGTTCCTACCTGTTACTGCTGACCAGGATCTTGTCGCCAGGTCCACCTTCATTACTGGACAATTCCTGGCAATGTGTCCAGGCTCATTACATTGGTAGCACACTTGGTTAGGAGGCATCAACGGAGTTAATCTGTCCTGCGAGGTTAGGGGGATTCTCTCTCGCCCAGGATGGGGCTACCCTCGACCTCCATGGTCTGAAGGTCTGGTTACCCCTTCTGGGCTTAATTGGTTGGTTGGTCCGAGTTAGTTTAGGGGTAGGAGTGGGGTCTGAGCCGGCGCCTTCGTTTGTGTCTTCATAGGACTCCGCCAGGAGGATGGCATCCTCAAGAGTGGTAGGTCGATTCCTCTTAATCCACTCTCGATTCCCTGGCGGTAATATAGACGCGAACTGTTCTATAACTATTTTCTGGACCAGTTCTTGGGGTGTATGTTCTTCTGGTCGCAGCCACCGGGTGCACTGATCTAAAAGATATTGTCCCGCAACCCGGGGCCGCATCCCCTTGGACAGCTGGTATTCCCGAAAACGGCGCCGGTATGTTTCCTCCGTGATCCCGAGGCGTGAGAGAATGGCTTCTTTAACTTTAACATAGTCCCCTGCATTCGTGGCCGTCAGGGCTCGATACGCTGCCTGAGCTTCCCCTGTCAGGCATGGTGCCAATTTCATGGCCCAGTTTTCCCTAAGCCACTCTGCAGCCTCTGCCACTCTCTCAAAAGTAATCAAGAAAGCCTCGGGATCATCTTCCGAGGTCATCTTCTGAAGCTTTGGCTGAGCTGCAAACATCCGGGCAACCGCTCTCTCTGATGTTGATATTGATAGTTTTTCCACCAGCTGTCCAAAGAACTGGGCGAGCTGTTCCTGGCGCCGTGTCTCTGTCTCCTCTCGCTTCTCCTCCTGCTCCCTAAACATTGCCAAAACTGTAGCTGGATCCATTTTCACTTCTGACACCACGTGTGAGGTGAGAGTGTATTAAATGGAATGTCTGGACAGTAATTTATGTGTACAGAAATAAAATAATTTATTTTTATTATCTATACACAACAAAATAATTAAATAACAAAAGAAAACAAAATGGTGTGAGGGAAGGAGTGCAGGGGTGAAATCCAAAACAGATCGTGAGAACTCGTCTTTAATCGTCTTCGTGGCGAACAATACATAAACAAAAAAAGACAAAAGAAATGTTAGTGTTTTCAAAAAATCCCGCTGCACCAAACTAGTCTCTCCCTCCACCTGTTACTCCGCCTATTTTACTTTTGGACCAACCCCGAACACAGTAGTACGTTCCCTTTAGTATGTAATGTCCCGCCTCTGTAGTCAGTGGAACACCAATCCCCAACTGACAAGTGTCCTTATCCTTCACTTGACTCCAGTGGCTGGAATTTACATACTCGTACTTCTGCCCCTCACCAAGGTGCCGCCCCTCAAAAAGATGACTTTTGCCATGGTCACGAGATCTTGGTAAGGGAAGTCCCGAGTTGGTTTGATGCCATCTACTGTTGGGAGGCTGAATCACAGACCGAAATCTCTTTGACTCATCACACGCTCCTAGTAGCCTGCTTAACTGCTGGTCCTGTGAGTTCATCTGAAGCACTGGCCTGGTTCACAGAGGCTGGGGCTGTTAGGATGATAAAACTGCAGAGTTACCAAGCGAGGGTTAACTGATTGAAACATTAAAGAGAATGAACAAGGGCATTGAAAATATCTCAAGGGGAGGTTTGCATCCCTTTGAAGTTGTTTTTTTTTTTTTCTTATTAACGTGATCATTCCACCAAGCTGGTTTCCATTTCAATCCCCCACTCCCTTTCAAGTCCAGAGTGGTTTCCAGCAGCGAGACAAGCGAGGTTAACCTCCCTGAGCTAAACTGGATGTAATGAAGCATGAATTATTGACAGTGGGAAGGGGTGAGGATGTTCAGGGAATTAGGTCTTCATTCAGAAAATGGTGGGGGGGCAGGGGTCAGATTCACTGTGCTTATCTTGCTGGGTGATGTGCTGCTTGGAGCTGGTTAAGATAACATCTTAGGTAAGTCAAACACTGATAAATACTGTGTGCACAGGGCAGGCAAGTGATAGCTGGCACACTGACTCCATCGTCATTCTAGATCATTTTACGGAGAAAAAACAAAGCAGCGTACTGCACGGCCAGGATAGGTCCCATCTATTTTAAACTGTGGAAGGATTGCCCCAAAGAAAAGCATAGCCCTCGGCAGCAGGTGCCGGGCAGGGATCGGGGGCAGGAGCCTTGGCTGCTGGTGGATGTGCTGTGCACTCAGCCGACGGCTCTGGTCACACATTCATTTAGCAAGAAGAAAACAATTTGTATATTATGTAACTTGTACAAAGATATTGCTTATCAACTCTAGCTTCATAAATTCCATAACAAACATTTGATTGTAATGTCTTTTTTTTCTCTCTCTCTGAAGGCACTGGAAAAAAGAGTGTTAGTGGAACTGAATTTATGTTGCTTTTAGTATTTCAAATGTAGCTCTATTGAGTGTTTCATTGTTATGGGTGGTTAGAAATAGAACTGGTTTTGCAGAGAACGGTGTGCAAGTATGGATCCAGAAGAGCTGGATACAGAGCTGATGTGATCTTTTCTGTCGGTTGTTTTTCAACCAGCCCAACAACTTGAGTGAATGAGATATGATGGCACTGAAGCGATTTCGCACTGTGGTACCCTGTGTCGTTTTGCAAAGGGCAGGAGTGCGGGAGGCAGTGGGTTTGGTAAGGGGAAGGTAGGCGATGGGGTTATACAGGATCATACTTGAAACCGAGCCCTCAAAACGTCACATAAACGCAAACATGGGATCCTAGTAATCAAAGGCACTGAGTCATTCCCCAGCCTCTCTGAACATCCACCCTGAGTGACATTCAGGGATGCGCAGCCCGCTCAGTCACTCATGCTAATTGGACGTGTGTCTGATCGAGCGGGGGCTGAATTGAAGGATGAAGTAATGGCCGGAGATGATTGGTTTTCTCACTGCCATTGTCTGAAGAGAAGGTCAGACACTGCCTGGCTCATGTCTGAAGCCCCTGGATGGGTTTTCCTGAGCTGTGGAAGCAGACGGCCCCCAGTCTCGCAGTGTTAGACTCTGGGTGAGAACAACTGTAGCATGTTGAAAATGCCACTCTGTTTTGATTATGCGGTGCCAGTGGTAATGGTTTTTGCCATGGGGTTGAGACAGTGTCTTGAACAGCCCTCCTCTTTGCAGCGTCTACTGAACCCAGGTGCCCCACAGACCATAGTCGCGACTCCTGCTTCAGTATTTCATTTGCAATGCTTATTTATTTTAAAGCGCTTGAGCCCTGCAAGGTTTTCAAGCAGGAGACTTGTAGTTAGTTTCCTGCAAGGGCTTTTTGCAGCATCAATGTGAGGCTCCAGTTAAGACAGCATGTCTAATCTGATCATTTGTCTCACTTTCTACACCTGTGTGAGCGCCCCTGCTGACAGTTGCGTTGTGCTGGGCTAGTTGCGTTAATTGCGCTCTGCTAACGAGATGCATTGAGTCTGATGGGTTGAGTTGTTCATCACAGGGAAGCTCACACAGGTTTTGAAGTCGAGGCTATTAATCAAATGAATCTAACTTTTATGTCACACTGATGCTGCAAAAAAGCCTTTGTGGAGAACTAACTAGAAGTCTGCAGTAATGGTCTTATTAGTCTTAGTACAGTAGAGGGAATAGTGCTATGAACCAAACCATGCTGAGCTTAAACACTCAACACAACAATATAACAGGATTTCATGAAAAAAAAAATTGCATTCTTTTTATGGTACATTCAAAGCCAGTGATCCTGCTCTGTCTCTGTGACCCTTTCTGCAAACCGGGCGTGGAACTCTGAAAACCCTCGCAGCATGAAAGCGATTTGCTTCGATATGTAAAATCTGAATGAATATTTCATCCCCTGCCTCTTCGTCAGACCTGATTTCACCTCGTCTGGCAGGAAGCCCAGTCTATTCTTAATTGAAAACTGACAAATCTTTTAAAATAAGTTATTAAAACACAGACCTCCTCAAGTGCTTCGTTAATCCGTTTGCTGTGTCGGCCGCTGCTGATCGTAACAACCAACCAACACAAAGACCTTTCATTAGTGTGAGAGTGGAGGCCAGGCATGCTGTCGAGTGAGCAGAGATGTCCTCTGTGAAGGTATTCTGTAGTAATGCAGAGTGGATTTCACTGCTCTCGACACTGACATTGAGGTTTCTGTTTTTAAAAGAAAAAAACACCCTTAGAAAAGTTTCCCAAGGTAAAGCTGCACACTATATTAGCAGTTTTCCCTTGCTTTTACCAGAATGGGCTTTCCAGTGCTTACCTGTGCTCTACCATGCTTTCACTGTGCTTTTTGACACTTTGCCATGCTTTTCATAAGCGGTAAACGATAGTGTGTAAACGTGGATACTATCCTCCATGCTGTAGCTGCTCCATTTCAGTATGATTTGGAGGCTTTGACCCTGAAAAGGCTGCAGTGCGTTTTGGCCTCTGTTCGATTGTACATTGCTGTCATCTGTACATACTGTACCTAATAATCCTGATAGCAGTGTCCAGAGCCTCGCTTCACTCTCCAGGGTGTCTGCTTGTGCTCCGGCTGCATTCACGTATCGCTGCTGTGCAGAATGAAGATTGGCATGTGCAGTGCACAGAAATGAGAGATTGTGTGTGTGTCATCTCCCCCACCTCGCTTCACAGTGGAAGATCTGCGATTCTGTTCTCTGCGCTATTCTGGGCTGCTTTGATGCGTTCTGACAGATTATCTCCCTGCCAGGCCAGTATTGTGCCCGTGCTTCTGAGCAGTTACAGACCAATAAGCAGTCATGATTTCCATTGCTGGAGGAAGGAACCAGCACAGGCTGTTCTTATGCCCACTGTGGATGAAACACCCTGCCTCTTGATGTTAGCTGGTTTTAATCCATATATAAATAAAAGCTCTACATTGCCATCTGCTGGTCTGTTTTTGAACTGGCCCTGAGGTACTGAACTTTCCTATCGGAATAGGGTTTACGGTTCAGGACCAGGCTTTACTTACCCATTTGTTAACCTCTCATAAACATAAAGTTTGTAGGCTGGTTTGCAATGCGTGTAAACTAGATTTATAAGGTGTACAAAGCTTGTAAACTTTACATTTTGTGCAGCATGCACAGCTTGACTGTGGTTAGGATTACAGCCATGGAAGGAATGTAACACTGCATCAGACTGTACAGAAACCAGAACAATTCTTTGACACAGTTTTGATTCAGGTGTAATAATAGACTGCAGTCAAACTGCTGAGAACATTTCAATATATTATGTGCATTAAGATACAATGGACTCCTGCGTGAAACCAGGAGAGACGAGCCCCGGCAGAGACGAGCCCCGAGCCCCAAACCCCGGGCCCCAAGGACAGACGAGCCACGAGGCCCGGCAGAAACGAGCCCCAAGCCCCAAGGACAGACAAGCCCTGAGCCCCAAGCCCCAGGCCCCAAGGACACGAGCCACGAGGCCCGGCAAAGACGAGCCCCAAGCCCCGGGCCCCAAGGACAGACGAGCCATGAGGCCCGGCAGAGACGAGCCCCGAGCTCCAAGCCCCGGGACCCAAGCCTCGGGCCCCAAGGACAGACGAGCCACGAGGCCCGGCAAAGACGAGCCCCGAGCCACAAGACCCGAGCCCCAAGCCCCAAGGACAGACGAGCCCCGAGCCCCAAGGACAGATGAGCCACGAGGCCCAGCAGAGACAAGCCCCAAGCCCCAAGCCCCAAGCTCCGGGGGAGATGAGAGACGAGTCACAAGCCCCAAGCCTCAAGGACAGAAGAGCCACGAGGCCAGAGTCTCAGGAGAGATGAGCCCCCAAGGACAGAAGAGCCCCGGGAGACGAGCCCCGAGCCCCAAGCTCCAAGGGCAGACAAGCCACGAGGCCCGGGTCTCGGGAGAGACGAGCCACGAGCCACGAGCCACGAGCTCTGAGCTGGGATCAAACAGCCAGCAGTGTGTGAGAGGACAGCTTGAAAGTGCATTTAAAGATTCAGATGTGTGTCTCGGTTGTTTGCAGCTAATTTTGTAACTATAAAGAATGGAATACAAAATCCTAAAACAAGAGCCACTGAATCCTCATCAGAAATTAAATCATGTTCCAGCCACTAAAATCATATTGATTTTTTATTTCAAAACTGTATTTATACATTTTCTGTCTTTAAAAACACCAAATAAATGCATGCAGTAAACTGAAAGAAACTTCACTGAAAAATAAAACAAATCTTTACAGCATATTAGATTTCATTCGTTTAAACAATAATAAAAACATTACAAAAAATCTGTCCATTTTTTTTCTATGCAATTGCTCCACCTCCTGGCCCAAAAATACATAGCCAGCAAAGAAGACCACCCAGGTCAGAAGGGCCGCTGAGTGCCCCTATATACTTGTATAATGTTAAAATCCCTGCCATTATAAAAAGGACCAGAACGATTGTTAAAGGTGCGACTGGAATCGGGACTTTAGATCAGGCAGACCCAGGGAGCAGTGAGTGCCAGTGTGAAAGGGGCTTTAGAGATTTGATTACGAATAATACGCTTTCAACTAGATCAAACTAAAGAGAAAACCCCATGCTTACAATTCAAACAGCCCTCATGATGGAGCCCTTTGTGAGCTGTGCTTGCAATGCCTGTAATGATCCCTGTGTGCAACATGTGCTGATAGTGGTGTGGTTGACAAGGTCATGAGTGTCAGGGGGTGTGTGCGTGTGCACGTGTGTGTTCAGTGAGGGGGGTGCGTGTGCGCATGTGTGTTCAGTGAGGGGGGTGCAGCAGTGTCGGGGATGTGTGCGCGTGTGTGTTCAGTGAGGGGGATGCAGCAGTGTCGGGGTGTGTGTTCGTGTGCGTGTGTGTTCAGTGAGGGGGGTGCAGCAGTGGCAGGTCTGCAGCACTCAGCAGCTCCTATCCCAGCTCGCTGTCCTTCACTGCAAACAGAGTGATCCCTGATTTATACATTGCTGGGATAACCAGGTGGGTGGTGGCAGCGCCTTCATCCGGTGTGATCTCCTCATATATCATCTGACCCACCTGGCCTGCAGAGGAGAAAAAACAAGGATGTTATAATCACACACCCTCTACCCCACTCCATTACAATCACACCCCCTCTACCCCACCCCACTACAATCACAATCCCTCTACCCCACTCCATTACAATCACACCCCCTCTACCCCACCCCACTACAATCACAATCCCTCTACCCCACTCCATTACAATCACACCCCCTCTACCCCACCCCACTACAATCACAATCCCTCTACCCCACTCCATTACAATCACACCCCCTCTACCCCACCCCACTACAATCACACCCCCTCTACCCCACTCCATTACAATCACACCCCCTCTACCCCACCCCACTCTACAATCACACCCCCTCTACCCCACTCCACAATCACACCCCCTCTACCCCACCCCACTACAATCACACCCCCTCTACCCCACTACAATCACACCCCCTCTACCCCACCCCACTACAATCACACCCCCTCTACCCCACTCCATTACAATCACACCCCCTCTACCCCACTACAATCACACCCCCTCTACCCCACCCCACTACAATCACACCCCCTCTACCCCACCCCATTATAATCACACCCCACTCCATTACAATCACACCCCCTCTACCCCACCCCATTACAATCACACCCCCTCTACCCCACCCCACTACAATCACACCCCCTCTACCCCACTCCATTACAATCACACCCCCTCTACCCCACTCCACTACAATCACACCCCCTCTACCCCACCCCACTACAATCCCCCAGTATTACCCCACTGTTAGGAGATGGTTTTGGGGTTTGGTAATGTTAGTGTTGTCGGGGGGGAGCCGGGGTGATGTTTAGTGTGGGTGGAGATTGGGGGTGACACCATTACAATCACACCCCCTCTACCCCACCCCATTATAATCACACCCCCTCTACCCCACTCCATTACAATCACACCCCCTCTACCCCACCCCACTACAATCACACCCCCTCTACCCCACCCCATTATAATCACACCCCCTCTACAATCACACCCCCTCTACCCCACTCCATTACAATCACACCCCCTCTACCCCACCCCATTATAATCACACCCCCTCTACAATCACACCCCCTCTACCCCACTCCATTACAATCACACCCCCTCTACCCCACCCCATTACAATCACACCCCCTCTACCCCACCCCACTACAATCACACCCCCTCTACCCCACCCCAATCACACCCCCTATACCCCACTCCATTACAATCACACCCCCTCTACCCCACTCCATTACAATCACACCCCCTCTACCCCACCCCACTTCAATCACACACCCTCTACCCCACCCCATTATAATCACACCCCCTCGACAATCACACCCCCTATACCCCACCCCACTACAATCACAATCCCTCTACTTGTCTACAGATTGGGGGTTCATAGTGGGGGGGGGACACTGCTCTACCCCCACCCATCATTACAACACAACCCATGTTGTGGGGGATACCCCACCCCCTCTAACACCACCCCATACAATGTTACACCCCTCTACCCCCACCCCATTATAAATTCACACCCCCTCTACCAATTACACCAACTCTACCCCACCCCACTACAATCACAACCCCTCCACCTCTACCCCACCCACTATCACACCCCCTCGACCCCACTCCATTACAATCACACCCCCTCTACCCCACCCCACTACAATCACACCCCCCTCTTACAATCCCACCCCCTCTACAACAATCACACCCCCTCTACCCCACTCCATTACAATCACACCCCCTCTACCCCACCCCACTACAATCACACCCCCTCTACCCCACCCCATTACAATCACACCCCCTCTACAATCACACCCCTGCTACCCCACTCCATTACAATCACACCCCCTCTACCCCACCCCACTACAATCACACCCCCTCTACCCCACCCCATTACAATCACACCCCCTCTACAATCACACCCCCTCTACCCCACCCCATTATAATCACACCCCCTCGACAATCACACCCCCTCTACCCCACCCCATTACAATCACACCCCCTCTACCCCACTCCATTACAATCACACCCCCTCTACCCCACCCCACTACAATCACACCCCCTCTACCCCACTCCATTACAATCACACCCCCTCTACCCCACCCCACTACAATCACACCCCCTCTACCCCACCCCACCCCACTACAATCACACCCCCTCTACCCCACCCCATTACAATCACACCCCCTCTACAATCTCCATCTACAATCACACCCCCTCTACCCCACCCCATTATAATCACACCCCCTCTACAATCACACCCCCTCTACCCCACTCCACTACAATCACACCCCCTCTACCCCACCCCATTACAATCACACCCCCTCTACCCCACCCCACTACAATCACAATCCCTCTACCCCACTCCATTACAATCACACCCCCTCTACCCCCCACTACAATCACACCCCCTCTACCCCACTCCATTACAATCACACCCCCTCTACCCCACCCCACTACAATCACACCCCCTCTACCCCACCCCATTACAATCACACCCCCTCTACAATCACACCCCCTCTACCCCACTCCATTACAATCACACCCCCTCTACCCCACCCCACTACAATCACACCCCCTCTACCCCACTCCATTACAATCACACCCCCTCCACCCCACTACAATCACACCCCCTCTACCCCACTCCATTACAATCACACCCCCTCTACCCCACCCCACTACAATCACACCCCCTCTACCCCACCCCATTACAATCACACCCCCTCTACCCCACCCCATTACAATCACACCCCCCTACTATCACACCCCCCACCCCACCCCATTATAATCACACCCCCTCTACCCAATCACACCCCCTCTACCCCACCCCATTACAATCACACCCCCTCTACCCCACTCCATTACAATCACACCCCCTCTACCCCACCCCACTACAATCACACCCCCTCTACCCCACCCCACTACAATCACACCCCCTCTACCCCACTCCATTACAATCACACCCCCTCTACCCCACCCCACCACACCCCCTCTACAATCACACCCCCTATACCCCACTCCATTATAATCACACCCCCTCTACCCCATCCATTCCAATACAATCACACCCCCTCTACCCCACTCCATTACAATCACACCCCCTCTACCCCACTCCATTACAATCACACCCCCTCTACCCCACCCCATTACAATCACACCCCCTCTACCCCACCCCATCAATCACACCCCCTCTACCCCACCCCATTACAATCACACCCCCTCTACCCCACTCCATTACAATCACACCCCCTCTACCCCACCCCATCAATCACACCCCCTCTACCCCACCCCACTACAATCACACCCCCTCTACCCCACCCCACTACAATCACACCCCCTCCCCTCTACCCCACCCCACCCCATCACACCCACTCCACCCCCACTACAAGTGGGGAGATTGGGGTGGGGATCTCACCCCCCACCCGACTAGGATAATCACACACCCCTCTACCCCCCCACTGATGTTAGTGTGTGGGGGAATGTAGTGTGGGGTGATGTTAGTGTTGTGGGGGAGATGTTATAGGTTAATGTTACCACCACCCCCTCTACCCCACCCCATGTGGGGGAGACACACCTGAGGTAACACCACTCTACAATCACTCCCCCTCTACCCACACCCCCTCTACCCCACTATAATCACACCCCCTCTACCCCACCCCACTACAATCACAATCCCTCTACCCCACTCCATTACAATCACACCCCCTCTACCCCACCCCACTACAATCACACCCCCTCTACCCCACTCCACCCCAATCACACCCCCTGTACCCCACTCCATCCATACACACCCCCTCTACCCCACCCCATTACAATCACACCCCCTCTACCCCACCCCACTACAATCACACCCCCTCTACCCCACCCTCTACCCCACACCCATTACAATCACACCCCCTCTACCCCACTCCACTACAATCACACCCCCTCTACCCCACCCCATTATAATCACACCCCCTCTACAATCACACCCCCTCTACCCCACTCCATTACAATCACACCCCCTCTACCCCACCCCATTATAATCACACCCCCTCTACAATCACACCCCCTCTACCCCACTCCATTACAATCACACCCCCTCTACCCCACCCCACTACAATCACATACAATCACACCCCCTCTACCCCACCCCCACTACAATCACACCCCCTCTACCCCACTCCATTACAATCACACCCCCTCTACCCCACCCCACTACAATCACACCCCCTCTACCCCACTCCATTACAATCACACCCCCTCTACCCCACTCCATTACAATCACACCCCCTCTACCCCACCCCATTATCACACCCCACACCCCCTCCACTACAATCACACCCCCTCTACCCCACTCCATTACAATCACACCCCCTCTACCCCACCTCCACTACAAACTCCCCCCACCCCTCCACAATCTACCCCACCTACTACAACACCCCATTGGGGCTGGAATCACACCCCCTCTACCCCCCCCCTTACAACCATTAGGGGAATCCACACCCCCTCTGGCCACCCCCTCTACCCACACCCCCTCTACAATCACTCCCCCTCAATCACACCCCCTCTACCCCACCCCACTACAATCACACCCCCTCTACCCCACTCCATTACAATCACACCCCCTCTACCCCACTCCATTACAATCACACCCCCTCTACCCCACCCCACTACAATCACACATCCCTCTACCCCACCCCATTACTCACACCCCCTCTACAATCACACCCCCTCTACCCCACTCCATTACAATCACACCCCCTCTACCCCACCCCATTACAATCACACCCCCTCTACCCCACTCCATTACAATCACACCCCCTCTACCCCACCCCACTACAATCACAATCCCTCTACCCCACTCCATTACAATCACACCCCCTCTACCCCACTACATCCATTATAATCACACCCCCTCTACAATCACACCCCCTCTACCCCACCCCACTACAATCACACCCCCTCTACCCCACTCCATTACAATCACACCCCCTCTACCCCACTCCCCTACAATCACACCCCCTCCACTTGACCACACTCCATTGGGATGGGGTCATACCCCCTCTACCCACCCCACTGGTGTGGGTCACACCCATCTACCGCCCCACCCCTTCTACAATCACCCCCCTCCCTCACCCCACTACAAGACCCCCTCTACCCCCCTACAATCACACACCCTCTACCCATCACACCCAGACAACACACACCCAATACCACACAACAATCCCCTCCTCTACCCCCCCACCTACAATCACACCCCCTCTACCCCACCCCACTACAATCACACCCCCTCTACCCCACCCCATTACAATCACACCCCCTCTACACCCCATCACACCCCCTCTACCCCACCCCACTACTCCATTACAATCACACCCCCTCTACTACACCCCACTACAATCACACCCCCTCTACCCTACCCCATTATAATCACACCCCCTCTACAATCACACCCCCTCTACCCCACTCCATTACAATCACACCCCCTCTACCCCACTCCATTACAATCACACCCCCTCTACCCCACTACAATCACACCCCCTCTACCCCACCCCACTACAATCACACCCCCTCTACCCCACCCCACTACAATCACACCCCCTCTACCCCACTCCATTACAATCACACCCCCTCTACCCCACTCCACCCCCTTACAATCACACCCCCTCTACCCCACTCCATTACAATCACACCCCCTCTACCCCACCCCATTACAATCACACCCCCTCTACCCCACCACACTACAATCCCCCTCTACCCCACTCCATTACAATCACACCCCCTCTACCCCACCCCACTCCGTCACCAGTGCCACTACAATCACAGATACAGTATCAGCAGCATGAAACAGTAGATCTTTAGCCTCCGTGTAGAACTAGAAAAGCAGTCTGAAATGAACGTGTTTTTATCAAAGCATAAAAACCTGTAAAACTGACAATAAAGTATTGGGTTAGGGTTAGGGTCTAAATAAAGCTTCCATAGCTCCAACTGGGAGAGGGGAAGGGCGAGCCGGTCAGCTCAGGTCCTCAGTCTCACCTGCCACGTCCAGCTGGTCCCAGCGAGGGTCGTCCTGCACTTGGGACAGCGCGGACAGTTTGGTGTCGTCGGACAGCCTCACCAGAACGTCCTCTCTCCGAACCAGCAGCACAGAGTCACTGCACAGCCGCTGCATCACCAGGCTGGCCTTCTCTGCACAGAGCGAAACAGACACTCATAACAGCAGCAGCGCAACTGTGCCTCACAACCTGGCACTGACTCTCAAAAGCATGCGAAGCACACCAGTTACAATTCTATAACGAGTAAGAAACAGCTTCGAGCTGCTCACAAGCCCAGAAATGAAAAGGCTGGAGTTGTTTATTCCTGGCTGGGGTAACTACTGGCTGTGTTTTGTCTTTTCTTTCGATTTCAGAGCTTTGGGAATCCTGTGCACTCTGATGCCACTGCGTCCCTTCTATCCAGGTATCAGATTATCGGGTGCCCGTTTGCTGCTTTGTTTCGTACTGTGCCTGTCCATTTGTCATTCTAGAAGCCAAACAGCTACAGGCTGCTGCTACCACAGTAGAATATTATTTGAATGCCATCTGCAAGGTTATAGCTATGGAAGCAAAGGAGATATTTAACGTTTCGATAACTCAAACTTTATCTAGGACTCTCAAATCTAGTGCTGGGCTCACTTCACGGCTGCTTCTATTGCTGGGTGGCTGTTCTTTTAGAAATTCCTTTATGCATCACTCATTATGTATTTGGGACACAGCGCAATTAAACATCTACAAGAGCTTTAAGTTAATTAATTGCAGAAACTGATCAAGAGATTTAAGTAAATCAGCTGTCAGCTTTTACAACACTAGGCTTGGAAATGAAGGATGTTATTCCGGTAGAAACAGAATCTTATTTCACGCAAACTGATTTTCTACGAGTATCTGCTAATTACCTGTCACTGCTTCCTTTGAAGCTGAGAAGGTAGATCTTGTCCACACTGAATTAATAAAGCAGTGGGTGCTGCAGGCTGGCGCTCTGTCTCGATGGCTCCTCGAGTGGGTGAGACGGCTGTCCAGGGAGCAGGTGGGTGTGTGGTCCGAACGGGCTTGCTGGCCCACACTTTGCTCCCTTGCTCAGGTATATTATTGACACGAGCAGGTACGAGTCAGCAGTTTGAAGAGTCAGGTCCCTGGCTAACCGGCTCTTCTCAGCACTACATGAATAACTAACACCTGAGGTTTACTAAAAGGATTTGAAAAGGATCAGCTATGAGAAACAAACCCACAGAGGCTCACCCGCTTCCAGAGGGTTGGTCATGTAGACGGTGTCTGGCGCCACCCCAAACACCATCTGGTGGTGCCAGGCGTCGGGAATCTCCTCCCCCGGGGGCACGCCCACCTGCATGTTCATGGTGGCCACGGGCACCGCCCCCTTCCGGATCCACTGGCCCAGCCACCTGCACAGGTCCACCTGCCGCTCCGGATACAGGCAGAACAACCTGCCCACCACCACACCCCCGCTGAGCTTCTCCACACCGGCCACCAGCTGAGCGGCCGTGGCCCCTGAGAGATACATTCAAAAAAACAACCACCACTTCACTGCCCAGCTTCATGCGTGAATGTTTTCATGAGCTCTGTTGCTAGAGCATGGGACTCTGATGCCCTGGTTAGTGGGTTCAAACCCCACGTTAGGGGCAAGGCTTTTTTGAGAGACTGTGTCACAGCGGTCTTAAGCATAAAATTAATACTATAAAGAGGTTGTTATAAGATCGTTTTCATGTGAAACGCTCCCCCCCCAAACATCTGATGGTTTCTAGCTCAAACCCCAGGCCAGTCTTTCTTAAATAAATGTGTGGGCTTTGTGGCTTTACCTGTAAAAAAAAAAACACAACAAGCACATGAAATAACAGAAATGATACAAAGCACCAGTGTTCATGGTGACCCAGCCCTGTGATAATGTCACCCAGACAGTTCCATCTACTTACCAGAGGACTGATCCAGACCCAACCCCCTTACTGTGGACATGATGTGCCTGGCCTGCCTGAGCACGACTTGGTTCTCCCTCACCACAGAGCGGGATGACGGGGCTTCATTCACCTACCTGCCACACTCCAGGAGAGCAGGCATCAGGCAGGAGGGCTTCATTCACTTACCTGCCACACTCCTGGAGAGCAGGCATCAGGCAGGAGGGCTTCATTCACTTACCTGCCACACTCCAGGAGAGCAGGCATCAGGCAGGAGGGCTTCATTCACTTACCTGCCACACTCCAGGAGAGCAGGCATCAGGCAGGAGGGCTTCATTCACTTACCTGCCACACTCCAGGAGAGCAGGCATCAGGCAGGAGGGCTTCATTCACTTACCTGCCACACTCCAGGAGAGCAGGCATCAGGCAGGAGGGCTTCATTCACTTACCTGCCACACTCCAGGAGAGCAGGCATCAGGCAGGAGGGCTTCATTCACTTACCTGCCACACTCCAGGAGAGCAGGCATCAGGCAGGGGGGCTTCATTCACTTACCTGCCACACTCCAGGAGAGCAGGCATCAGGCAGGAGGGCTTCATTCACTTACCTGCCACACTCCAGCAGGCATCAGGCAGGAGGGCTTCATTCACTTACCTGCCACACTCCAGGAGAGCAGGCATCAGGCAGGAGGGCTTCATTCACTTACCTGCCACACTCCAGAAGAGCAGGCATCAGGCAGGAGGGCTTCATTCACTTACCTGCCACACTCCAGGAGAGCAGGCATCAGGCAGGAGGGCTTCATTCACTTACCTGCCACACTCCAGAAGAGCAGGCATCAGGCAGGAGGGCTTCATTCACTTACCTGCCACACTCCAGAAGAGCAGGCATCAGGCAGGAGGGCTTCATTCACTTACCTGCCACACTCCAGGAGAGCAGGCATCAGGCAGGAGGGCTTCATTCACTTACCTGCCACACTCCAGGAGAGCAGGCATCAGGCAGGAGGGCTTCATTCACTTACCTGCCACACTCCAGGAGAGCAGGCATCAGGCAGGAGGGCTTCATTCACTTACCTGCCACACTCCAGGAGAGCAGGCATCAGGCAGGAGGGCTTCATTCACTTACCTGCCACACTCCAGGAGAGCAGGCATCAGGCAGGGGGGCTTCATTCACTTACCTGCCACACTCCAGGAGAGCAGGCATCAGGCAGGAGGGCTTCATTCACTTACCTGCCACACTCCAGGAGAGCAGGCATCAGGCAGGAGGGCTTCATTCACTTACCTGCCACACTCCAGGAGAGCAGGCATCAGGCAGGAGGGCTTCATTCACTTACCTGCCACACTCCAGAAGAGCAGGCATCAGGCAGGAGGGCTTCATTCACTTACCTGCCACACTCCAGGAGAGCAGGCATCAGGCAGGAGGGCTTCATTCACTTACCTGCCACACTCCTGGACAGTAGGTATTCTGGCAGGAGGGCTTCATTCTTGCGCAGGTTGGTCCCGACAAAGCAGTCAACGACCTCAGCAGCCACGTTGAAGCCCAGTGCCTGAAGCACGTCGATCACTGCCGTGGCGCCGCATGCAGAGGCACCGATCTGAGACGTCTGCTTCTCATTTGCCTCTTCCAGGCTCCAGATCATTGCGGAAGATCCATTTTCCTCCTCTTCCTCCGCTGTTCCCCTGGACTCCCTCTCTACTGCCTCAGGAACCCCAGTCTCCATCACTGGGAATCTTCTTCATTAACGCTGGGGGGCTGGTGTTGGGTTCTCTAGATTTGCTCTTTCCCGTGGCTTGTTTCCTTCAGCTTGTCGAAATCCTGAAGGGTAAAGAACAAACGTTAGCGCCAACCGATAAACAATTTCCGCTGTCGCTAAACCAAGCGACTGATGTTAGATGACATCAGTTCTTTAACATTGACAGGACAGGAGGCAGTGCAGTCAGGGTGACACAGTGATCAGCACCGACACGGTGGGGTACTCACACACACACGTCACACAGTTCATAACAACAGCCTCTGCAAACAAGCATATGATAAGGTGCAGCGAGACAACGCTGCAGAGCTGCAAGGAAATGAATAAACCAACCCTGCAGCAGCAGCTAGCGCAGTGTGACAGCTCTTACACACGACAGGGCATTAAAATGGAAGGGCAGTACTGGAGATGGCCAATAGAGGTCAGCAAATGCAACTGCACTAACTGCTGTACCGTCACACTGCCTTGTTTCTGAAGGGAACGCCAGGGTGACAGAAAGCGCTGGACAGTCTCCGTAGCCACTTGTTCGTTTGCTTGAATCTGAGAGGACTGCGACGGGCTAGAAGAGAGACGCGTTCAAACCGCCTCCAGCACACGAGCCGGGGGGAGCGGGAGACAGTTGTTTAAATGCACGTCTCTGAGTAAATCTAACCGTCTGCTGATAGGAAACCCCCGTGGCCACCGCTCACGTTTCACCTTGGCACAGTGTGTGCTGCTGGACGAGCGAAGCTCTGATCAGCTTGCCCTGCCCTGCAGAGCTGATTCAAGATTCAGGTTTTAGTAAATATTTCACAGACAATAAACAGGACTGACTCCCTCTCTACTGTACAGGCAGAAATAAAAACATACGAACACATCCAAAAATCTGCCCTGATATTGCACTGGAGGCAAAATCACTTAGCAAAATAAAAGGGATTAAAAGAATTGAGTGCTGCTGGCATTTTTATATAGGCAATGTGTCATCTTAAACTCTCCAGGAGTGGATCAAACTGCTATGCAGTGGCAGTCTTATTTCTGTCCCTTGGGGCGTGTCAGTTAGATTGGACATAGGAGTTCAATAAAGATCAAACAGCCCATTCTGTGAAATCAGTTCCCTGGTTTATTTCTAATATCAAGCGCAGCTGCCACGGTTAACGTGTAAAACTAATGGCGTGGCTGGTGAACAGCTAAGCGTGTGGAAAAGAAAGCAGACGTGTAGTGTCCCGGGTACTGGCACCCAGCACGTGTAACACAATCAACCAGACAACGTCTTTCAAAACAGAGCACGATTACTTTAATCTGTATGCGGAGTCACACACTGTCCTGCAACTGCTAGCATAAGAGGACACAAAAGGGCACCCAGTGGCATTTTCATTTTACAACGTGTCACTTCTGTGTGAAAGAAATACAACAGCTAGTGTAAATTAGCATACCGCCGCGGTCTTACAGAATCACCTCCTTACCTTTCCAAACGCGTGTGGTGAAACCCAAAACTGTACTTCTGCACCAGCTACGACTCGGGGGAAAGTTTGCAAGAGTCCGTTTACTATACAGGCGCTGCATTTTATTAATCACAAAGGCGCAGTAACAGTTTACAGTTCAAAGTGCGCAGGTACACTGTTGATATAAACAGTTGCCAACTTGTACCCGATCGATTTATCCCATGCAGAGAGCGCTTGTTAAATACTTTTAAATATGCTGACTTACAAACATGCATGTACAGTAGAATATCAAAATCGGTACCGTACTGTACCGCCAGCGCAGTTCATTCTGACGTGAAAGAAGAGTCATTTTTTGTGTACAAATCAAGCGAGCGGCCGTGTTTCTGCGTGTTTATGTGAATAAACTGCTGCTTACCCGGTAAAGTTCATTTTCCTCCGCCTGTCAGTTTGCAGTCTCCGGCAGCTCTCGATCGCAGGTGACGCTTTCCTGTCGATCACAACATGACCACTGAAACTGACTCAGACAGCCTTGACTGAAGGCTGGTGTCCCCCCTCTGTGTGTGTTTTTCTGCGTTCTGGTTGGACATGTGTGTTTGAGTTTGGCTTGTAATAGGACAGATCGTCTGCCCGTCATTGAAGATTCTGTTCATTTTATAGGTGTCGGCGGCCTGGAGGGCGTGTCGTGAGTGGAGGTGTGGCTTGGCCAAAGCGCTGCAGAAAGAAGAATAGCGCGTGGAAGGAGGGTAGTGTAGTTAAACACTTACATTTGTAATGATATACTCTGATGTATTTAGCTGAGCAAATGTGTATAAACTAAAGGAAACCATACAGCCTAAAAAATATATTTTGGGACAGTAACTTTTTTCATGTAGTGTAGTGCAATACCTTTTGAGAGTACAAAGATGCTTTAAATATATATATATATATATATATATATATATATATATATATATATATATATATATATATATCTATATATATATTATCTGCGTTGCAAGCAGTGTTTGTTCTGCGTTGCATCTTGAATGTGCTTGGCTGCAAGTCCATGGGAATAAATGCAGGGAGGGCTGCTAGGAGGGAGTGATAACCTTGATACTGAAGCAGAGAAGAAAAATAAAATAGCTAGCATCTGGGAAGCAGCCAGTATCCTTGAACAAACAAACCTACAGCATAGAAACCACGTGTCCATCTCTGCATGCTGTCTGTCTGTCTGTCTGTCTGTCAGTTCCCCATAGTAAATGCATAGTAAAGTGTAATGCAGCACAGTGAACGCATGTAAAAGCATGTGGTATAACCAAGAGCAAAGCATGGGCAAAGCATGGCAGGTTTTTTATGAGGGAGTATTTGCAGAAGCTGCAATACCATTATTATTATTAAAAGTTTTACATTCATGTTATTGAATTTTAATGGGGAATTTAACACTGTTTATGGACAGTGCCACCTTGTGGGTTACAGTTGTAACTGTGGTATCTTTCTGTATTATTTTTTTAAGGAGCTATCTTTTTAAACTCATTTCATACTCTGCTGGTCATAAAAGAGGACGATAGCTCGATTCATTTTCTAAATTGACTTATGAATTCGGGCCAGGTTTTTGTAAATGTTGAAATAACTGCAATCTTCTTCTCAAACCACAGGATATCACAGCCCTGCAAGCCAGAACATAAACAGGTCTATAAACGTTGACTGGGCTGCTAACCAAAAGTAGCCTCACTAGTATTTCAAGTGCTTACTATTTCCTCCAAGGAACTGCAGTGATTGGAATTAGGACAGATAGGGTATATAAACTGGATTATAATTCACAGGACATGGGTGGAAATAAGACTCCCATTGCAGAGCAGTTTGATTCCTGGTTCCTGGTTTCACTACAAGCACCTGAGTTTGTTGTCTATACACTCTTCGATAATGCCCTTTTATATGAGGGCTTTGAACCAGGCTGCTGGCCAGCTCTTGTATCGCATGTTGAAATGGATATGTTATCACCATGAGAGAGAGAGGCATGCAGCACATTAATCCCCAGGAACAAAGAGCCTTTTACTGGGAACTGGGTTGTCTTTGTCAGAAGAAACGGACGGAGAAATGCTCCGTAAATCCCTTTTTTTTTTTGCTGTGGTGTCGACAGTTTCTTTCCTCACTGAGTAAATGAAGTTGTGTGTTGCTTTGTTGTTAGGTTGAGCCTGTCCTGCAGTAAGTTCTGAATCTCTGTGTCAGGACAGGAACTCATCATCAGTGCATTAACCTCAGAAAAAAAAAGAAATTAGATAAATAAATTAACAGGTGTGACGCCAGAATGTAAAGACGGGGGGAGGGGATTCAGCAACTGTTCAATTATTATGTCTGCATTGCCACTCTCGCACTGAATTGTTAGTATTGCATTGCATAGAGCGCCACCTGCAGGAGAAAGGGAGTAAAGGCACTCTCAGTCAAACTCCAAGGGAATTTGCCTGTTCATTAGAAAGAGTGTTCGTGGTGCTGTGGTACAGTCATTGGTGTTTCACTCTTGATAGCCTTGATACTAATATATTTTCAGATTTATAATACTGATTTTTAATCTTGAGGGTAATCAATAAATTGCTTTATTACCCTATTAAGGCAGCAGTTTGATTTCAGACCCTGCCTCTCTTCTCCCTGGTTAGTTGCCCCCTGCTCCAGCAGCAGGACCGTCTGAAACTTTGTTTCATTTTCAGCTCAGCTTGGCTGGTTGGTGAGATGCGCGTGACGTCGTTCACAGGGAGAATTCTGCTACTGCACCTATTTAAAGAAACCTTCTAAAAATGGCACCTAATTGGGTGTTCTAAGCTGCCACCTCAGGGAATGAGGTGTGCTCACACCTGCCATACTTCGGTGCATCAGATATGAATAGAAAGCGTTGCAGGGGCCGTGCATCGTGTATGAGCTCAGCCCAGCACCGTGGTGCATACTGCACAGAAACTACAGCAACAAGAAACAAGGGCGTTTGGGCTTCCATCTGATTCCACACAGTCACATCGCTCTGCTGGTTGTGGCGTGGATGAAATCTGTTTCTCGTTGCTCCTGTTTCCCTCCACTCCTTCATACCCCGCCTGCTGCACAGGGGAATGCTGGGTACAGGTGGTTCTCAGTAGTGCAGCACTAATACAAAGAGGAGAGACCTATGGTGGTTGAAATGCATAAACCAAATGTGTCTCACAAAGCCTAAGTGAAAGTTCTGTGTTTCTACCTTAGGAGGGCAGTGTTGCCTAGATATCCAAAGCCTGCGTCAAGGTGTTTGGAGCAGATAAGCAATACTTTGTGTCTGGAAGTTTCCGCACCTCCTGCAATGGTTTTCCAGCTTATTAAGTGCAACCAACCACAGTTTGGACAATGTTTCAATGTACCTTTCACCGTGCTTGCCTGTGCTTTACTATCCCTCTGGGTAGGGGGTTAGCTGTCACCTGCAGCAGGTACCAGCACAGGGTACTGAAACTGTGAACTTCCAGTGCACCAATCCAGTCATCTTTCAAAGGGAAACTCCTGCCTTATACATAGAACAACCAATCAGACCGTTATTTCCTGATGCATGCTTCAGATTCAGCGCATTCAGCCTGGATGCAACACTAGTTACTTTGCTTCTATTAAAGGAAGCAGCTGGTAGTTGGCTGTACTCCCAAGCCTTTTTTTCGGGATGGCGTCATTCGTTTTATCTCAGGGTGTATCTGGCCCGTTCCAGCTGGCACACACACACCTTTCTGGATAATAGGATCTATTGGATGCTCCGTGAGTGATATCCCATCGTGGCCGTTCTGAAATTAACGCTGGGCCTCAAATAGCTTCCAGTCTCAGGCTTTCATCTGAGCGTTAGGCAGGCTGGCGAGACATGAGAGAGAGAGATGGCCTTGCATTCCAGCACTGCCCTACACAGACTGTGGAGACGCCAGCAGACTCCAGTTAAACACATGAATGTGTTTATTAATTGTTGCACTATGTTTCATCAACCCTTCAGCTTTCAGGTCACTTTTTCCTATATCGTGTGCTATTACACAGACATGCATATACATGCATAGATTGATACATGTCTACATACATACTGTAATTCCATGCAAACACACATACGGTAGGTTTAGCTGCTAATTGAAATATCAGAGGCACTGGGTGTCACTGTTATGGGACAGAGTTTGCGCACATCTTTTGTTTCTGCTGGAATGTGCAGCTGGGTGATCTTTGGAGGCATGCCTAATCCATTAAGTTTGTTTTCCTTTCTTTCCTGGATAGAAGCAGTTTGCACGAAACTGGAGTGTGGAGTTGTGAAGGCATCTCCTCATCAAGGGAATATTTCCACTTACAGTAACCATGGCTTTCTTTTTCCTTCCTCTGGCCTGTACAACAGCCCCAATAGCACTTTCACTTTTGGTAACCTGTCATGATGCATGCAGCGCTTTTCTGTCCCAGTCCATTGCCATGGAGAAACCACACGCACACGCACACCCACATGCACACGCACACGCACACCCACATGCACACACATGCACACGCACACCCACATGCACACACATGCACACGCACACGTGCACTCAGTCTTTCTCTTCCTGGACGTTCAGGAACGTGACCTCAGTTTAGCTGCAGTGTGAATCATGAATCACCAGCTCGATGGCTGTCTTTGCCTTTGGAGAGGTTTTCCCAGGCTGTGACGGGCACTTCAATTAGATTCAGTGAGGCCGGCAAGCTCCTGCTCTGTCTCTCTCAGACACACACACTGCCATGCACAACCCCACACTTGCTTTAAAGGGAGTAGGGTCCCATATAAAAATGTACCAGGGCAAATTTGCAACTTTTCCTATGCTTTTCCCATGGTTATACAATTTTTTTTTAATGTGCCACCCTTAACAAACACATGAACAACATTGTGCCATTGTGTTAGGAAGCTAGTTGTTAATTAACTGACCAAGGATTTAAATAAGTTGCATTAAAAAAATATTTTAACAGAAAATAAGCCAACCCAGTCCTCCCTTATACAAGTTCCTCACAGGGAAAGCACAACAAAGTGCAATATGGTAAAGCACAGAGGAGTATGGTAAAGCACAGAGAGGTATAGTAAAGCACAGAGGAGTATAGTAAAGCACAGAGAGGTATGGTAAAGCACAGAGAGGTATAGTAAAGCACAGAGGAGTATGGTAAAGCACAGAGAGGTATGGTAAAGCAGAGAGATGGTAAAGCACAGAGGAGTGTGGTAAAGCACAGAGTGGTAAAGCACAGAGAGAGGTATGGTAAAGCACAGAGAGGTATGGTAAAGCACAGAGAGGTATGGTAAAGCACAGTCTTTCGATACTATGCCTTAAAGCACAGAGTAGACATGGTTAGTATGGGTTTCCGTGTCTCTCCTTTAGCACAGAGAGGATGGTAAGGTCCTACTCACACGAGTCTCTCCTAAAGGCACAGAGTGAGTATGGTAAAGCACAGAGGGAGTATCATAAAGCACCAGCGAGTATGCATCTAAAGCATACTATTTCGTGTATGGTAAAGCACGAGAGGTATTATGTCTTAAAGCAAGAGCACAGGTATGTTAAAGCACAGAACGTGACCAGAGAGAGGAGTATTAAAGCACAGAGGAGTACGGTAAAGCAAAGAGGAGTATGGTAAAGCACAGATGGCTGTCTTTGCCTTTGGTAAAGCACAGAGTTTTCACAGGCATGGTAAAGCACAGACAGAGTCAATATAGAAAGCAGTGAGGCCGGCACAGGTAAAGCATCATTCTCACAGCACCTCTCTTCAGACTCGGCACAGAGAGAAGAGTTTCATTCATTCTCACAACCCCTCTTCAGACTCGGCTGTGATAAAGAGGAGTTTCAGGGTCTCACAGCACCTCTCTTCAGACTCGGCTGTGATACAGAGAGTAGAGTTTCATTCATTCTCACAGCACCTCTCTTCAGACTCGGCTGTGATACAGAGAGTAGAGTTTCATTTTCTCACATCTCTTCAGGTTATACAATTTTTTTTTAATGTGCCATTGGAATCAGACTCGGCTGTAACAGAGAGTAGAGTTTCATTCATTCTCACAGCACCTCTCTTCAGATTCGTGTGATACAGAGAGTAGAGTTCATTCATTCTCACAGCACCTCTCTTCAGACTCGGCTGTGATACAGAGAGTAGAGTTTCATTCATTCTCACAGCACCTATCTTCAGACTCGGCTGTGATACAGAGAGTAGATTTCATTCATTCTCACAGCACCTCTCCTCAGACTCGGCTGTGATACAGAGAGTAGAGTTTCATTCATTCTCACAGCACCTCTCTTCAGACTCGGCTGTGATACAGAGAGTAGAGTTTCATTCATTCTCACAGCACCTCTCTTCAGACTCGGCTGTGATACAGAGAGTAGAGTTTCATTCATTCTCACAGCACCTCTCTTCAGACTCGGCTGTGATACAGAGAGTAGAGTTTCATTCATTCTCACAGCACCTCTCTTCAGACTCGGCTGTGATACAGAGAGTAGAGTTTCATTCATTCTCACAGCACCTCTCTTCAGACTCGGCTGTGATACAGAGAGTAGAGTTTCATTCATTCTCACAGCACCTCTCTTCAGACTCGGCTGTGATACAGAGAGTAGAGTTTCATTCATTCTCACAGCACCTCTCTTCAGACTCGGCTGTGATACAGAGAGTAGAGTTTCATTCATTCTCACAGCACCTCTCTTCAGACTCGGCTGTGATACAGAGAGTAGAGTTTCATTCATTCTCACAGCACCTCTCTTCAGACTCGGCTGTGATACAGAGAGTAGAGTTTCATTCATTCTCACAGCACCTCTCTTCAGACTCGGCTGTGATACAGAGAGTAGAGTTTCATTCATTCTCACAGCACCTCTCTTCAGACTCGGCTGTGATACAGAGAGTAGAGTTTCATTCATTCTCACAGCACCTCTCTTCAGACTCGGCTGTGATACAGAGAGTAGAGTTTCATTCATTCTCACAGCACCTCTCTTCAGACTCGGCTGTGATACAGAGAGTAGAGTTTCATTCATTCTCACAGCACCTCTCTTCAGACTCGGCTGTGATACAGAGAGTAGAGTTTCATTCATTCTCACAGCACCTCTCTTCAGACTCGGCTGTGATACAGAGAGTAGAGTTTCATTCATTCTCACAGCACCTCTCTTCAGACTCGGCTGTGATACAGAGAGTAGAGTTTCATTCATTCTCACAGCACCTCTCTTCAGACTCGGCTGTGATACAGAGAGTAGAGTTTCATTCATTCTCACAGCACCTCTCTTCAGACTCGGCTGTGATACAGAGAGTAGAGTTTCATTCATTCTCACAGCACCTCTCTTCAGACTCGGCTGTGATACAGAGAGTAGAGTTTCATTCATTCTCACAGCACCTCTCTTCAGACTCGGCTGTGATACAGAGAGTAGAGTTTCATTCATTCTCACAGCACCTCTCTTCAGACTCGGCTGTGATACAGAGAGTAGAGTTTCATTCATTCTCACAGCACCTCTCTTCAGACTCGGCTGTGATACAGAGAGTAGAGTTTCATTCATTCTCACAGCACCTCTCTTCAGACTCGGCTGTGATACAGAGAGTAGAGTTTCATTCATTCTCACAGCACCTCTCTTCAGACTCGGCTGTGATACAGAGAGTAGAGTTTCATTCATTCTCACAGCACCTCTCTTCAGACTCGGCTGTGATACAGAGAGTAGAGTTTCATTCATTCTCACAGCACCTCTCTTCAGACTCGGCTGTGATACAGAGAGTAGAGTTTCATTCATTCTCACAGCACCTCTCTTCAGACTCGGCTGTGATACAGAGAGTAGAGTTTCATTCATTCTCACAGCACCTCTCTTCAGACTCGGCTGTGATACAGAGAGTAGAGTTTCATTCATTCTCACAGCACCTCTCTTCAGACTCGGCTGTGATACAGAGAGTAGAGTTTCATTCATTCTCACAGCACCTCTCTTCAGACTCGGCTGTGATACAGAGAGTAGAGTTTCATTCATTCTCACAGCACCTCTCTTCAGACTCGGCTGTGATACAGAGAGTAGAGTTTCATTCATTCTCACAGCACCTCTCTTCAGACTCGGCTGTGATACAGAGAGTAGAGTTTCATTCATTCTCACAGCACCTCTCTTCAGACTCGGCTGTGATACAGAGAGTAGAGTTTCATTCATTCTCACAGCACCTCTCTTCAGACTCGGCTGTGATACAGAGAGTAGAGTTTCATTCATTCTCACAGCACCTCTCTTCAGACTCGGCTGTGATACAGAGAGTAGAGTTTCATTCATTCTCACAGCACCTCTCTTCAGACTCGGCTGTGATACAGAGAGTAGAGTTTCATTCATTCTCACAGCACCTCTCTTCAGACTCGGCTGTGATACAGAGAGTAGAGTTTCATTCATTCTCACAGCACCTCTCTTCAGACTCGGCTGTGATACAGAGAGTAGAGTTTCATTCATTCTCACAGCACCTCTCTTCAGACTCGGCTGTGATACAGAGAGTAGAGTTTCATTCATTCTCACAGCACCTCTCTTCAGACTCGGCTGTGATACAGAGAGTAGAGTTTCATTCATTCTCACAGCACCTCTCTTCAGACTCGGCTGTGATACAGAGAGTAGAGTTTCATTCATTCTCACAGCACCTCTCTTCAGACTCGGCTGTGATACAGAGAGTAGAGTTTCATTCATTCTCACAGCACCTCTCTTCAGACTCGGCTGTGATACAGAGAGTAGAGTTTCATTCATTCTCACAGCACCTCTCTTCAGACTCGGCTGTGATACAGAGAGTAGAGTTTCATTCATTCTCACAGCACCTCTCTTCAGACTCGGCTGTGATACAGAGAGTAGAGTTTCATTCATTCTCACAGCACCTCTCTTCAGACTCGGCTGTGATACAGAGAGTAGAGTTTCATTCATTCTCACAGCACCTCTCTTCAGACTCGGCTGTGATACAGAGAGTAGAGTTTCATTCATTCTCACAGCACCTCTCTTCAGACTCGGCTGTGATACAGAGAGTAGAGTTTCATTCATTCTCACAGCACCTCTCTTCAGACTCGGCTGTGATACAGAGAGTAGAGTTTCATTCATTCTCACAGCACCTCTCTTCAGACTCGGCTGTGATACAGAGAGTAGAGTTTCATTCATTCTCACAGCACCTCTCTTCAGACTCGGCTGTGATACAGAGAGTAGAGTTTCATTCATTCTCACAGCACCTCTCTTCAGACTCGGCTGTGATACAGAGAGTAGAGTTTCATTCATTCTCACAGCACCTCTCTTCAGACTCGGCTGTGATACAGAGAGTAGAGTTTCATTCATTCTCACAGCACCTCTCTTCAGACTCGGCTGTGATACAGAGAGTAGAGTTTCATTCATTCTCACAGCACCTCTCTTCAGACTCGGCTGTGATACAGAGAGTAGAGTTTCATTCATTCTCACAGCACCTCTCTTCAGACTCGGCTGTGATACAGAGAGTAGAGTTTCATTCATTCTCACAGCACCTCTCTTCAGACTCGGCTGTGATACAGAGAGTAGAGTTTCATTCATTCTCACAGCACCTCTCTTCAGACTCGGCTGTGATACAGAGAGTAGAGTTTCATTCATTCTCACAGCACCTCTCTTCAGACTCGGCTGTGATACAGAGAGTAGAGTTTCATTCATTCTCACAGCACCTCTCTTCAGACTAGTTTATTCTGGTGGTTCCCTGTGTTTAAACTGTGTAAGAACTTTCTGTTCTTCCATGTCAGCAGCCTGCATTTCCTTCATCTTCCTGTATTGAGGTGACCTCTAGCATGTGATCTTATGCTTACAGTACGCTGAGTCTGTGTTTTTTTTTCTTGCTCTTTCATTGTGACAAGACAGCTCCAGTATTATCAATGAACATCTTTAGTACGTGATTCTAGTCAGTTACACTATTTCAGGTCATGTTCCTAACATACATTCCAAACCACCACAACTCCCCTCTCCCTCTCTCCTCTCCCCTCTCCCCTCTCTCTCCCCTTCAGTCGTCATGACTGATTATTTTACCACCTTCCCTCACATGTGTAACCGAGACGGATTTACCAGTGAGCAGGAGGATGATGGGAAATGTGGTTCTGAGAGGTCCATGCAGATACACGTGAAGCCATCTTGAGGCAGGGAATGCAATTTGAAAGTTTTAAAAAAGTGGTCAAAATGTAAAAAAATAAATGTAAGCAATAAACACACTTTACATAAACAGTTGTAGCAACACATGGGATCACACCCTGCAGTCTTCAGCCAACTCGCTCCTACTCTTGGCATGTTGAAAAACAACACAAGATCATACCTGTCACAGAGCTGTGCCAAGCAGAGCAAAGCAACACATGGAATTAGTTTAACTTCTTTGTTAAAGGGACCAGCTTTACATCATTTTCATCATACCAGTTAAATATCTTCTTTATTAGATGATGATGAGAAACGCAAGGCAACCTGCTCTGCGGATTTTAGCATGCCATATCAAGCTCTGGTCTCTGCTTAATTATAGTGTTTTGCTTGATCAATTATTTAGGAACTCGGTTGTCTCACCTTTCTGGTATGACTTTGCAATTTAACACTACATAGAGAAAGTTATTTAAACACCATTGGGATATGCGAAGGGAAACCAAAACCTCAATACAGCAACAACAACACTGCTGTGTTCCCTCCTTCAGCTGTGCAGCCTGGACCCAGTGAAATTCTGACACATTGTATTGCTTTTGTGACAGGCCTGGCTAAAAATATTCTAACAGTGCTAAGGATAGTTCCAGAATATCTTATCCAGTACGCTGCACATACGCCTCTTAAAGACCACGACCACATTGTTTTGTCTTCGTTATCAATTTATCTTTTTGTAATATATTATTCAAATGCAGTTTTTTTTTTAAGGTCATGGGTCTCCCGGTTGCTAAGAGGTGCCGACACAAGCACTGCACAAAACGCAACGCGGCACACAATACAAATATTAAGACTTGCAATGCAGGTATCGCTCGCATCCTAACATTAAACACCACATCTGTAGACACAATACACATTGCGTGTGGAACATGTTTAGTGAAGTACTGTATGCGGTTGTTTTTCAACATTGGTATAATCAGAGCTAGTTCATTCTCACCTTGACATTCCTCAAGCAATCAGAGCAGCAGACTGCAGCAGTATAGCAGAGCAGCGGCCAGGGCTGTCACTCACAGGCTATACAGTGTACACTATACAGAATAATGCAGAGCCGCCACCACCAGCCCTGATCTCTGTCATGATAGAGCTGCCACCTCCACCAGCCCTGATCTCTGTAATGATAGAGCTGCCACCTCCACCAGCCCTGATCTCTGTAATGATAGAGCTGCCACTTCCAGCCCTGATCTCTGTAATGATAGAGCTGCCACTTCCAGCCCTGATCTCTGTAATGATAGCTGCCACCTCCACCAGCCCTGATCTCTGTAATGATAGAGCTGCCACCTCCACCAGCCCTGATCTCTGTAATGATAGAGCTGCCACTTCCAGCCCTGATCTCTGTAATGATAGCTGCCATCTCCACCAGCCCTGATCTCTGTAATGATAGAGCTGCCACCTCCACCAGCCCTGATCTCTGTAATGATAGAGCTGCCACCTCCACCAGCCCTGATCTCTGTAATGATAGAGCTGCCACTTCCAGCACTGATCTCCACCAGCCCTGATCTCTGTAATGATAGAGCTGCCACCTCCACCAGCCCTGATCTCTGTAATGATAGAGCTGCCACCTTCCAGCCCTCTGTAATGATAGAGCTGCCACTTCCAGCCCTGATCTCTGTAATGATAGCTGCCATCTCCACCAGCCCTGATCTCTGTAATGACAGAGCTGCCACCACCACCAGCCCTGATCTCTGTAATGATAGAGCTGCCACCTCCACCAGCCCTGATCTCTGTAATGATAGAGCTGCCACCTCCACCAGCCCTGATCTCTGTAATGATAGAGCTGCCACCTCCACCAGCCCTGATCTCTGTAATGACAGAGCTGCCACCTCCAGCCCTGATCTCTGTAATGATAGAGCTGCCACCACCATCAGCCCTGATCTCTGTAATGACAGAGCTGCCACCTCCACCAGCCCTGATCTCTGTAATGACAGAGCTGCCACCTCCACCAGCCCTGATCTCTGTAATGATAGAGCTGCCACCACCACCAGCCCTGATCTCTGTAATGATAGAGCTGCCACCTCCACCAGCCCTGATCTCTGTAATGATAGAGCTGCCACCTCCACCAGCCCTGATCTCTGTAATGATAGAGCTGCCACCTCCACCAGCCCTGATCTCTGTAATGATAGAGCTGCCACCTCCACCAGCCCTGATCTCTGTAATGATAGAGCTGCCACCTCCACCAGCCCTGATCTCTGTAATGATAGAGCTGCCACCTCCACCAGCACTGATCTCTGTAATGATAGAGCTGCCACCACCACCAGCCCTGATCTCTGTAATGATAGAGCTGCCACTTCCAGCACTGATCTCTGTAATGATAGAGCTGCCACCACCACCAGCCCTGATCTCTGTAATGATAGAGCTGCCACCTCCACCAGCACTGATCTCTGTAATGATAGAGCTGCCACCACCACCAGCCCTGATCTCTGTAATGATAGAGCTGCCACTTCCAGCACTGATCTCTGTAATGATAGAGCTGCCACCACCACCAGCCCTGATCTATATAATGATAGAGCTGCCACCTCCACCAGCACTGATCTCTGTAATGACAGAGCTGGTGGAGGTGGCAGCTCTATCAAAAAGCAAACAAAAAAAAAACCAAAAACGAGTTCCGTTACTGCAGTGACTTCACTCTGCAGCTTTAAGAAAAATAATTATACAACATGCATGTACGTCACCGGGGAGATAGCTTTGTGATTGGTCAGGACGCGAAGTAGGCGATTGAAGTTACTGAAGCCATTGCTCCGTCCTCCCCCGCCCCCTGGCAGATGCGGTAACGACAAAAGACAGCTGAGTGTCATCCTGTGGGAATCGGCACACTTTCTGCCGTGATATTCTGGGATCGAAGTGGTATACAGTGTCAAACGTTGCAGACTGAACCTTGAGCAGTTATCTCACTGTAGAGTTACTAGCGGAAAGCGGATCAAACGCCAAGAACATTTGCTATGCAAGGGTAAGTGAACATGCTTAATTTCATTGCATCCAGCAGCCTCTGTCAAAAAAAAATAAAAACTATCAAACCCCACCCGGGGGGGGGGCGGTGTTGGTTCGGGAATGGGTCACATTATAACGATGCAGCGTTTCAATTTCTAAACGGATAGGGTTTTTTTAACGATGAGCGCACGTGGTAGCGGTGTGGGTTACAGTATCTGTCGCAAGTAAATTCATCTTTGTAATTGGAATCCGCTTTGCCAGTGCCGTGGCGGGTCACAATCACACACACACACACACACACACACACACACACACTCACATCCGCCGCTAGTGTTGCTGCCGCTGCAAGTCTAGACTTCATCGGTGACTGTGAATCTGATCAAGTACGCTGGCTTCGTACCATATTCCTTTTTAGATCGTAACCTCTATACTGCTGCAGTCTGCTGCTCTGATTGCTTGAGGAATGTCAAGGTGAGAATAAACTAGCTCATATTATACCAATGTTGAAAAATAACCGTATACAGTACTTCACTAAACATGTTCCACATGCAATGTGTATTGTGTCTACAGATGTGGTGTTTAATGTTAGGATGCGAGCGATACCTGCATTGCAAGTCTTAATATTGTTATTGTGCGCCGCGTTGCGTTTTGTGCAGTGCACAGGTAGTGGTAATTACACAGATGGTGCTGGCAGGACCTCCTTGGCACAGTGAAATATCCGTTGCAGCACAGACAGACGATGTCTGGATATTTACACAAGAGCGGGTAAGCCTTTAAATGATGCTCTTCTTCTCGCAGCCGCCCCACACGACATTATGTCCCGTGTCCTTTTTTGAATTTTACAGTTTTGCTTTAAAGAAAAGTATTTGGCTTTGATGTTCTAATCCTAGCTTGTCTGGAAGCTTCCCCTTTAAGAGTTCTGCTCAGTAAGGGTTACTCAGCAGTTTAGAACCCCGCCCCCTTCCTGGTGTTCCGAACCCCGGCCCCTCCCTGGTGTTTCGATCCCGCCCCTCCGGGGGAGTTCCGAACAAGGCTTGCCCCCTCCTGGTGTTCCGGGACGGGGGAGGGACCCCAAGGCTTGGGGCGGGGGAGGGACCCCAAGGCTTGGGGGGGTTCCGAGGGACCGCCCCCTCCCTGGTGGGGAGAACCCCGCCCCTCCCTGGGGCCGGGGGAGCCTGGTGTTCCGAACCCCGCCACCTCAGGAACGCCTCCATACATGTTTAATAGAAGAGCTTGTCTTGCATTGTGCTGTTTGTGATTCCTTGTCATCTATTTTGACCCTACAGTAACTGGAAGATTAAAATACTGTCATCCTAAAGCTTGCAGTCCTTCTAAAAATTGACCCTTCTTTCACCATGTTATTAACAGATCTAGCAGCTTGGTTATGCCCGTGTTGCAGTCCAGGACTGTTGCACGGTTCTTTGATAATGATCCAATTCGTTCTTTTATTACAGGAACACATTTGCAGACACGCCAGTTGTGAAAGAGCGAATCCTCCCCAATGATCTGCGTGGAACCGTGCCAGTGGTGATCATCGGTGAGAGAACTGCCTTCTCTAACAGCCCCTAACAGGAACACAGACACAATGCCACTTTTGTACAGGAGACTCAGACAGGCTGGAAGCTCTTAATGGAATTCTCTTTACATGTCTGCCCCCAGGCTGTGCAGAAATACTACAGTAAAGATAATGTTCTGGTAATACAAAGTATCAGTGAAAGCACTTCAGTGCAATACAATACAATACAATACAATACAATACAATACAATACAATACAGTACACATTTCTGTAGCGCCTTTCAACACAGGGATCCCAAAGCGTGTCACACAAATAAGCGAGTCAATGAATCCATTCAATTAAAAACAGCCTTATACAAAGTGTTATCAAATTTAAATGAAGACTTTGTAAAATTAAGATAAAAAGCTGGTTTGTAAAAATATAAAACAATTTAAAAAGATCTAAAACTAAAATGTTCTAAAATTGGAACTAAGAAAAGACACAAAAGAAAAGCAGTTTAACTGTAAAAATTAGACAAGACAGGTTGTAAAAATGGACCAATTAAAAACAGTTTAATACAATGTGAATTAAAAAGACAATAAAATGCAGTTTGGATTGTACAATTAGAAAACGAAGATGTAAAATGTGATTTGGAAACAGTAAGAGTCCCAGCTTCCCTGCCGTTGTGACAGGACAGCTTGGCAGTGATTAGTTGTCACAACCTGTAGGAATCTCTTCACGTGTGTCCTATCAGGAATAAACTGCCACATTGTAAAAATCAAACCTCTGATTCCACACTCCAATTCATTTTCAGCTTCTCTAGGGCAAATCAGACTTTTCCGTGTATTTGCAACCTCTGTACATGTTTTGAAATAGAGTCAGCTCTTGGGAAACAGTAGGTCAGTTTTCATAAAGTGTGGTATTTATTGTTTTAATACGATTTACAAAAGCCGGGAGAGATGCGTGTATTTACAAGAACACTACACCCTTTCCTGATGATTATAACTGAAGAGCCCAGGCTTCACAGGAATCCATCAGAAACAGTTACTGTAGGGAAAGCACAGCAAGGTGAAAGCATGGTGAGCGTTGGGAGAGCAAGGTGAAGTATTTTTGTGTGTTGTGTGCTCTTTACCTCAGTGCAGTGTTTCAGTGGTTCAGCTTTAACAATGTCTGGAAGGCATTCTTCTCCCAGGCTGCCCTGTGGAGCTGCGGCTGGGTTTTTCACCCTGCGGGCTGTGCTACAGTTCTTCTTGTTCTGTGTGTGTTTTAGGGAATGGCCCCTCTGGGATCTGCCTGTCTTACTTGCTGTCAGGATACACCCCTTACTTAGCCCCGGGAGCGACTCACCCAAACCCTCTCTTGCTGAGAAAGCTGGAGGAGAGGCCGGATGTGTCCCTGCTGGAACAGGTGTGCTGGCTGCTTGTGTAACGATGGGATTCAGGGTCTGTGTGGTAAAAAGACCTCCATGCAGCACGGATCACAGCTGTGGAATAAGGAAATAAATAAAACACAGGCGCATTGGTTTGTGTATTAGGAGACCGTGTCCGAGGCTGTGTGCTGTGTGCTGTGGACTGTGTGCTCTGTGTTGTGGATTGTGTGCTGTGGGCTGTGGACTGTGTGTTGTGGACTGTGTTGTGGACTGTGTGCTGTGGACTATGTGTTGTGGACTGTGTTGTGGACTGTGTGCTGTGGACTATGTGTTGTGGACTGTGTTGTGGACTGTGTGCTGTGGACTGTGTTGTGGACTGTGTGCTGTGGACTGTGTGTTGTGGACTGTGTTGTGGACTGTGTGCTGTGGACTGTGTGTTGTGGACTGTGTGCTGTGGGCTGTGTTGTGGACTGTGTGCTGTGGACTGTGTGTTGTGGACTGTGTGTTGTGGACTGTGTGTTGTGGACTGTGTGTTGTGGACTGTGTGTTGTGGACTGTGTGTTGTGGACTGTGTTGTGGACTGTGTGTGGTGGGCTGTGGACTATGTGTTGTGGACTGTGTTGTGGACTGTGTGCTGTGGACTGTGTGTTGTGGACTGTGTTGTGGGCTGTGTTGTGGACTGTGTGTTGTGGACTGTGTTGTGGGCTGTGTGTTGTGGACTGTGTGTTGTGGACTGTGTGTTGTGGACTGTGTGTTGTGGACTGTGTTGTGGACTGTGTGTTGTGGACTGTGTGTTGTGGACTGTGTGTTGTGGACTGTGTAATGTGTATTTTGAGCTCTATTCTGGTTATTTTATTTGTAACACAAGGTATGTAGAGGTCATGTGCAAATGTTTCAAGAGTTTTATTCAGTCTTTGTGACTTTCTGAATATTTCTAAATTCAACACTATTGAGTGTTCAGTAGTTGTGGTTGCTGTTTTTTGTTCTTGTAATGATGAGGTGTAAGAAAAGGGATTTTCCTAGCTGAACCTATTCAGTGCCGTGGTTCTCATTTGCAGGATCTCGAATACCTTTCTGAAGGTTTGGAAGGCAGGTCCTCGAACCCGGTCGCGGTCCTCTTCGACACGCTGCTGCTGCCGGATGGGGATTTCGGGCGGGACTGCGCCTCCTCGCTGCAGTGGCGATGGGAGTGCGAGCGGAGCGTCCCGCACCTGGTGCTGGGGAAGGGCCCCCCTGGTGGAGCGTGGCATGTAAGTACTCTGAAAACACACTCAAGTGCAATACAGGGCTCTACGTTTTAGATTTTTAACTACTGGCCCCTTGGGCCACTGAGCTAGCGTTTTTACTGGCCCGGATGCAATTTTATCTGGCCCAATATATTTATATATTTTTTCATGAAGGTTTTTATTTTCAGTATGTTTCTAACTGTGTATGGAACCAAAGAGAGCCCACGACTCAAAAGAAAGTGGCTAAACGAAGCCTTTCAATATATGTTACTTCAGCCAGTAAACATGTATATAGCAAGTGTTCTTGTTTTGATTTATTTACAGGTTACTGAATAAACAGAGTAACTTGACTTCGATTCATCTGATGTCAGTACTTGATGGCTAGTTGTAATTAGTAATGTTAAACTATTGTAATGTTGGAATGTATTTTCTATTTTGGCCAGGTTACAATTTTTACACTAAGATTATGTTATAAATATTATTTGTTAGAATTAAACAGATGTAGAATATTTAGGCTGCTATATAGGTGCTATTTTATTCTGAAGACATTACAGCAAAAATTATTATTTGGTGGTTTGTGCATTATTATACGACTGTTGCTTTAATTGGAAGAGATACGCGCTGTGACGTTGATGCTATTTGAGTTCCGGGTATTTTAATTCAGAAAACAAAAGAAAAAAACTTGTGCCTAAGGTAATAGGGTGCAGAGCGAAGAAATCTCGTCTCGTCACTTTGTGAACCCGGCTAAACTTGACCGGCTTACACTGTTATGCTGTCTGCTTGTGCACATGCATTTGCCTTTTACTCTTGGGAGCGTAAGGGACCAGAGTTCGGGTAATCGAATACACAAAAATGTTGCACCCTGTGTATTCAAATAGGAAACTATTCGAAATTCCCATCCCTAATCCTAATAATAAACCCTATTAAAACAATATTCATAATACAAAGCAATAACAACCCTTCTCAGAGCGTTGTCGCTTGTGTCGCCTCTCCCTAGTCAGCACCAATCTTGCTGAGCGATACCAACGAGTCCTGGAAAGATTGTGAATGGCATTTTTGACGTGAACACATCGGATCCCAAATCAAAAAGTATCCAGCCTTACTGTGAGACTGGATAGGATGCAAACGAAATGTTGAATTCACAACAAATAAAGCTGCTGTTTTATCTGGAAGTCTGAGAAACTGACGCCAAACAAGGCAGAACATTACCTTTTTTTCTCTGTCATAATGAAGCCTCCACTCTAAATGTTTGTCTTCATTTTTTTTCTTAATTACATTCTTTATGATTTATTGATTTCAGCACTTTCCTTTTGGCTTATAGGTTGCTTAGTTGTAGAAAACCTGATTTGTAAAAGATTTGCCGCAGGAACGAGTACCAACACAGCACTTCGGTACGCAGTGTCAGATACTGACTGTACAACAAACATGACGCGTGGCAGGAAAGTTAGGATTAGTTCGTAATGTTTATAAAAAAATGGTTTGTAAATTAATTTTCAGCTTTTTGACACACTTGCCCATTTTCCTGGATTCATGAAACGGAAGCCACGTGCACTATATATATATATTATACTAGTTAAATGTAACCGGCCCAGTCGGGCCTGTGGTGCTTCATAACTACCAGCCTGTGGCCACCGGGCCATGGTTAATGTCAATCCCTGCAATACCTCATGTACCATCACCAGGGACGTGGTCTTCACTAGACTGCTGCTCCAAGCTCAGGCACTGAGGCAGGGACTTATTTGGATTGTCTTCAAGTCTGGGTGGGGCTGAGGGAGTGGTTTTAATAAGGAGGCATGGTTCTTGGGAGTGCCTCTATTTAATGCCATTTCCAGTTACTGAAACTTTAATTACTGTTTAGAAGATTTGCATGAAATCAATTTGTGTAAAAATTCTCTAGGAGTGAATGATACAAGTTTGGGGAAAGGATTAGTGCAGTAAGGCAGTAAGATTCGTGCTCACTGTTTAGAGTGAGGTGGACTCCTCAAACATACATTGGTTGAGAAGTCTCTTTTAATGAGAGTTGCTAGATTTCCATTGTGACCTTGAGACTCCTCCACAAGGTAATCCCAATTGGTCTCCTCACATTGCTTCCAGCACTGTGAAAGGTACAAACTTCATAGAAATCGTTGACGCTTTGATGTTGTTTGTGCTTGAGGAAATTTGGTCAGGTACCCTTTCATCTAAGCTGTGCCTGTATGTGCACTGCAGGATTGCACCCCTGCTTATCTCTCAGTGTGCAAGTTCTGTTCATTCTTCAAGGGGTGTCTCTCTTTATGCTCCCGGGCGCGCAGTATCAAACAGCGACAGTGAAATCGTCTGGATTTGCATGATGGAGCCCGATGTGGTGCTGCATTTAAATTCTTTGTCAAATGCACACTGTGCCCCACGGCAGGATCTCGTTGGGTTCTTGTTATGGGCACTGTGAAATGAAATCTTTTTTGAATGTGGTTTCTCTTCAGTGCTAGTACTGTTCTGTTTGTGCAGGCCATGGAGGGTTCAATGCTGACCGTCAGCTTGGCAAACTGGATGGAGCTGCCAGGCCTGAAGCTCAAAGACTGGGTCAGAGACAAACGCAGGTCAGTTCACTGAAGCACTAGCACCACCTTGTGGCTGCTCAGTATATTTACCCAGTAATCAAGGGCAATACGCAATGAATAAGTCAGTAAAAATCAGTGATAAAACGACACATGAATGCATTGCTGTGTTTCTGATTAATATTAATATCTGCACATCCTGACGATGGCGTGCTGGTTGTTTTATGGTTCTACGATCTTTAGCAATGGAAGTTAGGGTTATTGTATATTTCAATTACTTGCTTGCTGTGTATTCTTTATATTGCTGCAGCATCAATATCTTCAGTCCATCTGGAAACTGATTCCAGTTAATTATACAGTAGGGCAAGCTTTTAACCATATAGAATTGTTAGCTGGGAGTCTTCAGGAAACCAAAGTTTGAATATAAATATATAATATATAAAAAATCTACTGGCAACACGGGGATTTGAATTTCCATCCCTCACTTTATTTTAAATGCATTTCTTGATTTTGCACAGAAACCTGCGGATTGACCGAGCCACCCCTGCTGAAATCGCCTCATACTACCAGCACTTTGTGTCTGAGACAGGCCTGCAGAGCAACTTTGTGAGCCACACCGTGGTGACGTCAGTGCGAAGGGCGCTCCGCAGAGAGGGCAGGCGCGGCTCCGTGAACCAGGAGCACGGAGAGCATCCCAGGACAGCCTGGGAGGTGCGCGGCTACCAGAGAAGCAGCGAGGGCCTGGAGCTGCCCTTCGCGGTGAGCGCGGAGAACGTGGTGCTGGCCACCGGCACACACGACGAGCCCGCCAGGCTGGGGGTGGAAGGGGAGGACCTGCCCTTCATCTGCCACAGCTTCTGGGAGTTCGAAGCTGCCATCGCCAGGGGCCAGGTGGACCAGCACTCGGACCCGGTTCTGATCGTGGGGGCCGGGCTGACCGCTGCGGACGGCGTGCTGACGGCTCACCACCTCAACATCCCCGTCTACCACGCCTTCCGCCGCGCCGTCACCGACCCCGCCCTCATCTTCAACCAGCTGCCCAAGGTGCTGTACCCCGAGTACCACAAGGTGCACCAGATGATGCAGCAGCAGCAGCAGGAGGTGGGCGGCGGCTTCATGGGGTCCTACCCGGGCTATGTCAGCTACCCCAAGCACCACGTCGTGGCTTTCAAACCTGACCACAGATGTGTGCTGGAGGGGGCCGGGGGCCGGCTGTTGCTGAAGATATCCATGGCGCTCGTGCTCATAGGGGCTCACCCTAACCTCTCCTTCCTCCAGGACAGCGGCAGGTACCTGGGCATCAACCCCCAGCAGCCCATCTCCTGCCGAGGAAACCCAGTGGACGTCCACCCCTTCACCTACGAGTCTCTGCAGGAGCCCGGCCTCTTCGCAATGGGCCCCCTGGTGGGGGATAATTTTGTGCGGTTCCTCAAAGGAGGGGCCCTGAGCATCGCCAGTGCACTCTCAAAGCGCCGCAGCAAGGAGGGGGTTCTGTCTGAGAACAGCTCAGGAGAGGCGGGCTCTTTCAGCTCTTTGGACACATAGGAGGGAAGGACGGAAGAGACTTTGGAAGAGTCTGGAATCGCTGGAATGCAGCAGTCCGAGGGGAGCAGTGCAGTGTGCTGCTGGACTCCTCAAAGGACGCTGGGAATGGCTTCAGGGTTTAGCGCAGAGTTGCTGCTCTTTCGCTGATCTCTCAATGCAGAGCAGGAGGAGGACTGCTGGAGTCGAATGAAAGTCGCTTTCCTTTAACACCTCATCAGTGATGGCCATTTCATATAGAGAAGAACCATTGGAGAACGGGACTGTTTAGTTAAATGTTTTTCTGTGTTTGTAAACCGTCTTTTGTCTTAATTTGTTCGGTGGAGCTGCTGTGTCTTCTGTGTGTAACAGCCTTTAAAAACAGGAACAGTCCTGGGGTCTCTGCATCTCCTCTCCATCCAGCAGAGTCCTGGGGTCTCTGCCTCTCCTCTCCATCCAGCAGAGTCCTGGGGTCTCTGCCTCTCCTCTCCATCCAGCAGAGTCCTGGGGTCTCTGCATCTCCTCTCCATCCAGCAGAGTCCTGGGGTCTCTGCCTCTCCTCTCCATCCAGCAGAGTCCTGGGGTCTCTGCATCTCCTCTCCATCCAGCAGAGTCCTGGGGTCTCTGCATCTCCTGTCCACCTCCGTTGGTGCCAGCACAGCTGAGCTTGTTGGCCGTCAAGCCTGGTATGGATTACAGGGGGTGCTAATAGAGAAGTCCTTGAAGTGTGTGATCAGCAGAGTAATTGCTAATTGAGAATGAGTTCATGGTAAACCCACGGCAGGGTTATGATTGTGTCAGTTTGAAGCCAGTGTCTCTCAGGGATGCCTTCTTTCTGTGTTACTCTTCAGGGTAGTTTTGCTCGGGCTGCAGTCCATGTCAGAGAAGATGTTCATGCTGAAGTAAAGAACACTGCCAGCTCAACTGGTTTCTGCACTCCAGATGTGTTTTTGTAATCTTTTACACAACACTGCTGTTCATTTTTCTCTAGACTCTACTTGAGTTGCAAACAGTCAAGAGACAGATCTTTCATTTCTGGTGAAACAAGTTTGTTGTCCAATCTGGTAGATGGTAGCTGAGTCTAAATCTGTGCCAATTCCAGTGCCTGTCTGGTTTTGGTAATGCCTGCAATAAAATGGAACAAAACATCTTGTATTTTGGCTTGAGGAGACAAAGTCAGAGATTTGTTCTCTGTTTTGTAATGAGCTAAAAAACACAAATCCAACCTAATCTGATGTGTTCCTGTACCTTCAATGCTTTCGCAACCATTGTTTTATATATATATATATATATATAAACGTATTTGTGATATATATATATATATATTAATTATAAATAAATAAATAAATGTGGAAGAAGCATGCCGACTTTGGCTTTGTATGTTGACGTGCCAAATGAGCAGATTGTAAAACTGAAGCCAAAGGTGCATTTTCTATAACTGCTGTGCCCTGGGTTATAGAGGAGTGCCTTGCCTGCCTCAGGAGATGAGCTAAAAAACACAAATCCAACCTAATCTGATGTGTTCCTGTACCTTCAATGCTTTCGCAACCATTGTTTTATATGCACTGTGATTTTTATAAAGGATGTTGTGTTTTTTTATATATATTTTATATTAAACGTATACATATTTGTGAATTTCATTTGCGTTCTTGATATTTTTTCCTAACTGTTTTTGCAACTGCCATTAATCGGTCTGCTTGAGGTAAACTACGTTCTCAACTAGAAATACGGTATGTATAATTCCTCTGTGAATTCAAACCCGATCTCACCCCTGTAATACAGGCTCGCCCCTCAGTGATTCAAACCCGATCTCACCCCTGTAATACAGGCTCGCCCCTCAGTGATTCAAACCCGATCTCACCCCTGTAATACAGGCTCGCCCCTCGGTGATTCAAACCCGATCTCACCCCTGTAATGCAGGCTCGCCCCTCGGTGATTCAAACCCGATCTCACCCCTGTAATGCAGGCTCGCCCCTCGGTGATTCAAACCCGATCTTACCCCTGTAATACAGACTCGCCCCTCAGTGATTCAAACCCCCGATTCCAGAGCTGGCACGGCTCAATTACACGCACAATCGGTCCTTTCGAAAGTGCTTGAATAAAAAAACAAATGTGCATGGGAGCCCAGGCTTATGACCTGTGTGGCTGGAGTCTGATTGGTAACTCCCACTCCAGCTGCAGTATTTGTGGGGAGGTTTTCCACTGCTGAAATGGTTTATTACTTTGCAGTGTCTGTGGAGTATCGATGTCCCTGGAGATGACCTCTTGAAACCTCCTAATCCTAAACGAAGATGTGCTAAAATTACAATCGAGGTGCTGGGATTAGAGCAGCACCTTGGAAAACCTTCTTGTCTTCTGCTGAGGCACCACTAGGTGGCAGCGAACTCCTTGTATTCAGTCGTGTGCTGAAACCGTAGCAAAGATAAAAAAGAATACACCTGTGGAGATCACAGCTATTTGTCGGTAAGCAGGCACATGTTTAAAAACCTCAATGTGTTAGATAAAAAAAAAAAAACAGCCCTGGTCTCCCTGGCAACGTGCTGCACCTCTTGTCTTTACTGCCATACCAGGAGCCTGTCCTCTCTCAGACCCTGTTTCAGTGCCATGTTTGAGAAGGCTATGTTGAAGTTGGTTATGTTCAGCTCTCCTGCCCTTGCACACCTGACTGCCTCTGGACAGTGTTAATGCAGATCAGGACAGGGCATGGGCGTCCTGGTTTTGGTTGACCTTTTGCTTAGTTTAACCAACAGAATTACATTTCTGTACACAATCTCAGCTCTTTCATGTATTGTAACTGCATACAAATCAAGGATTGTATGGTTGAAATCGTTTTTTGGGTTTTTTTTTGGAGGACGAGAGAAAAAATTAAAAAGAAGGTAACCTGGATTGGGTGTAGATTCTTAGTTTTTATTTCTACAGTGGGAATATTATTTTGAAATAAATTTAAAAAAGAAAGTCTCTTGTCATAAGAGATAACTCGCTCTAAAGATCAGTGAAGTGAATCTGAGGAGTTTGTCTCCGGTCTCCTGGGTTCCTGGAGCAGCTACTGACTCTTCCTGCTGTCAGAAGCCAAGGCTGAGAGTGGCATTGCTGATGAAGTGACGATTTGTTTTCCACCAGACATCAATCAAACCAGTGCTTGGCAGGCAGTATCCAGCAGACCTGTGCCCAGGCTTCAGTACGACTTGTCAAGCCTGTGTCTTCGGTTTAGTCTGTAAACAATATTGTGCAGTTGCTGCAGTGATCTGCAATCTGTTTCAAGCAACAAGAGATGCATGCATATCTAACTGTTCTATGAACTAAAAGGTGTTCATATTATTATTACCCTTGAATACCTGGTTGTAAATGTGATGGTAGTTCTTTAGCGCCGCCTGCTGGGCAGTTGAAGAGTAACATGCGGACGCGTGGGTTCAGTGGGGAGATGAGTCCTCAGTATACCTGGCAACACTTCAACCACAGCCACACGCGTGAAAGCAAACTCACCATACAGGTCTGCTTCTATACAGAGCGCACAGAGCAGCCTGCTCTTGTGTAGCTAACAGCGCGTTCTAACAGTCACCTACCTTTGTCTTTGGTCTGACAAATGTTTGTTTCATGTTTATTTTTTACCGGATTGTATCTCGTCCACTCCGAGAGGGAAGTGGCTTTGACAGGAACGAATGTTGCTTCCAATCTGATAAATACGCTTCTGACCAGAATAGAGGCTTTGAATATAGTCAAACACTGCAGCCGCTGCAAGAAGAGCTCTGGAAAACTCCAGCGCTGTGATGCTGTGGGACTTGTTCCCCATGCAACAGACTGGCTGACCTGCTTAGTATAAAAAAGTACCTTAAACAGAGCCCTGTACTGCATATGAAATACTGAATGAAACTTACATTACAACAAGGAGTACTTGAAATCCTTTTTAAGATCACACGAGAGTGGGCAGTACAGTATCTAAAGGTACCGACTAGCTGTCCTCCCTTATCTCCTAGGAGAGGACCTGCAGGTGCCCTGCTGGGTATTAATACAGAGCAGACAGAGGAGTGTAGCAGAGCGCAGGTCCACCCTGCTTCACTGCAATGGAGATTTATAGGATGGATATTGAAACAGAGTAGATTGAGGGTATAGCAAAGTGCAGGTCAACCCTGCTTCACTGCAGTGCTTTACATCTTTGAGAGATTTATATGATGGCTCCAGCGAGCACCAGACTGGCCCTCCTGCAGGTTGAAAGAACATGTGAAGGTAACAGCACAGATGGAATTGACCATGGCTGTGCCTGATAGGAAACACATGCGGGTTGAGAATCCCTGCATACCATTCATCTGCTGCAGAGCGAGGCTGGGGTCCACACACACGTATAGCACTCATCACTGTGGGAAAGAAACCTGACATGACTGGGAAAATAACAACAACAAAAGTGATGCAAAACTCAGTTCTATTGTAAACATGATTGAGACTGCTGTCCAAATCTGAGTCCATACAGCATGGAAGAAGGTCATGTGACTCTGCAAGCAACACTACTAACCCTGTTCTTTAAACTGTTTACATGCACACAACCCAGCACAAACAAACAAACACAGGAGAAAACAGACACTCCCAGCAATACAAACCTTCTCTATTAGAACTGCAGACAGGCAGCTGGGAAGAGAACACACGTCATACTGGCTTCATGCTGGTTACTCCTTTTAATACAACTGTCCTGGTGACAGTGTAACAAGGCATAGCGGTGACACTAGTGACAACAAAAAATATTGTTGAACAAGGGACTGGATCAAAAAACAGAATTACAGAAAATAGAGCTACATATTACAACGTTTACGATTATTATTAGTGTTATTATTACTGAACAGTAATTATGTTCAATGGTTAAATAAGTTACATAAATTGTTTTTGTAAATGCCTCTAGTAAAAAAAAAAAAAAAAAAAAAATCTATTTAATCGTTTTGCTAAACGTATTATTAAAGTGTAAATGTGCATTTGATTATCAGAAAAGAAACACACACACACACACACACACACATATTACTCAATTTAGGAAAAAATTAACAATTTAAACAACGTGCCCCTGTGCACAGATTTACATTACACCAGCCTGCATACAGACCCCTAGAGACCCGAACATGGCCGAGGAGGCGTCAGGGAGCGGGTTCGCCATGGACGGAAGTGAACGGAGAAATCCGAAAAGGATCGTTGGAGCTCCGCCCTCGGACGGAATTGGCTCTGGGTGAGGGAATGGGTTTCCCAAGCGGAGAAAAATCCAAGCACACAGACGCATCACACCGAGACTGCGGGAGCTGCGCACACAACACGCATTGTGTTGCAAACGAGAGATACATACAACTCTACACATTATCAACACAAGCGATTCGCGTTGAGAAGCGCAGAAACAAGGGCAAACGACATTGTTTTACTAATCATGGGGACAAGGAAAAAGACGTGTTGTTGATGATGACGACTGCTGTAACAAACCCGGTTCCAGTGTTTGGGATTTGAGACGGAAATAAAATTTAAAAAAACGGGTTAGGAACTGTTTTTTTGTTTTTTTTTTGTAAGCAAAACAATGTTTTCTTTGAAGTTTTGATTTTGTTTCATCTGCCGTGAATTTGGATTTTTTTTTTATTCGGAGGAATTCGCAAATTCAGTTTGTTTGTGTGTGTGTGTTTTGTTTGTTTGTTTGTTTGTTTTTTTTTTAACATTTTGTATTGTGCTTCTCGGATAACATGGATGTTGGAATTGAAAAGGAGTGCAGCGCCCTGGGAGGGCTGTTTCAAACTATTATGACTGATATGAAGGTAAGCCTGTTCATTTTGTAACCGTAGACTTATCGTATTCGGCGCGTCCAACAATGTCCAATTTACACTTACAAATACAGAGCCGACACATTTTAAGAATTCAGTATTTATCTTCCAATCCTAGTTCAACAATGACTACAACCGTGTTATAAATTACAACCCTGGTGTTCCAGTGCATCAAATCGAAGACTTAAACAATTTTATTATTATTATTATTATTTGCAAACTCTTGGAAAGCCACAGAGAATTTGTAAAAACTTAACACGGAACATACAGCGTTTTGCTGCCATGTAGCGTGCGTTGTCATTCTGGTCTGTATTGTTGTGTTGGGGCGAATTACGACTGGGGATACAAAATTTAGGAAATCTACAGTGTTCCTTCATATAGACAGTTCTGTATAAGGCCAGCAACATGTTCTCACATGAACGTTTGGAAGATCTGCTGGGGCATTTTTGAAGTTGCCATTTTGGGAGGAAGGGAGCAAAGTCTGGAAAGGGGGGGTCACATCCCCTCCCCCTCACATCCCCTGTAGGGGAGGGGGGAGTCATCAGATAAAGGGCTAGTGTTTGTACTGTGGCCCATAGTAATTTGTTGGAAGAGATTTCCGGCTGTTTTTGAAGCGTGATCCACGCGCTGTGCTTGTTTGCAGGGTATATTTCTCGCGCTGTGCTTGTTTGCAGGGTATATTTCTCGCGCTGTGCTTGTTTGCAGGGTATATTTCTCGCGCTGTGCTTGTTTGCAGGGTATATTTCATTGCACACGCGCTTAAATAGGTTGTGACGGTTCAATGCCCAGGTGAGCCGGAAGTGACTCAACAATATCAGTAACACTCCAAGGTGCGGCCTCTGCTCTGACTCTACAGCAGGTCTGGCGCGCTTTTGTTTGGTTACTCTTATTTGCATTCTGCAACATGTTGTACAGCAGTATAGAGCACAGCCCCCGCCACCAGCTTCGGTGCCGCTGTTTAAGTGTAGTTGTTAAATTATCAGCTCAGCTTTAAGCTTGCTTCCAGTGGTTGCAGAACTTCACTTCGGAATTGTTGATGCGTGCACGCTACCTCTTTCAGAGCTTTGCTAATGCACTCCAGTGCTTCAGAATGGATATGATGGCTGGCATGGTTTTAGAAGCAGCTGTAGATGTTACTGCTTGGTAGGAGACAGCCTGGGTTTCTTTGGGTTCCTCTAGTCCAGGCTGACGTGGCTGAATGTGAGAGGGCAGGGGTGCCCAGACTGATATCCACACTGTAAGGATGCGCTTGCTGTTCCACCTGTGCCTGTCTTGTCCACACTGTAGGAATGTGCTTGCTGTTTGGCATGTGACTGTCTTGTTTCGGCTCTTGGTAAATGCTTGGACTCTAGCTTGTTACCTGCAGGCCGTGAGAATTTCTTAGAGCTGCTGGATTTTAAAAGCATGATGATATGAAAGTCTTCCCTGGCTTCACATTTTGATTGACTTGACAGAAGTGGTGTGGAGTCCTTGCTGTGCTGATGATCGCATTACAGAGTTTGTTGTGCTGGCTGCCAGCCATGTGATTTCTTGTTTGGTTCCTAGGTGTGTCTTGAGCTGTCATTGCGCAAGGAGTCTTGAGTTGCACAGGTGTGCATATCTGTTAGAGAGACAACCCTTTTCAGGTACTAGTTAGTGAAACATGAATCGCACACATTCAGATCCCACCACAAAACCCCCCAAACTTTACAACAATCACACCTTGTGTCTGATTTCTTTTGCTGTTTTATGTTCCAGTAACTGGGATATATAACATAAAGGAAGGGGCATTCTCAATACAGCATAATACATTCAGTAAATAATCTCCACACTCCCACCATCGGACACAGATGCATTTTTAATTAAACCCCTGGCTGCTGGATCCAAGCACTACACAGAGCAAGTTTCATTTCTTTGCAGTGGATTAGCAAAGTGCTTCTTTTATTAATGGAGCTGAACAAGGTGATCACTACCCACTGATTTGAAAGGAGACGTTCTCCTCCCTCAGCTCTGTTCCAGAGCTGAAGTTCCCAGACTGTCCATTAGCAAAGGCTCTAGGTCTGTGTGTCCTCCTTTCTCGCAGAGTAAAGGATTGATCTGAGAACCGACGGAACTGTTTCTCTAACACTCGGAGGTGCATCTCCTGTAGGAGTTGGGACTGGGGCCACAACCGCTGCTTTGGAACAGTAGCTGATCCTCGGTTCTATGCTTGAAGTCACTGTTGTGTGAGTACCATTGGGCAACTGGAACCACGCTCAGAACTTCAAGTGAGCAGCGGGGCGATTGGAGCGGAGCTCATGGCAGAGCAGGTTAGGAGTGCAGGTTTGTTAGTGATCGGAAGGCTTGATGAAGACGCTGGCATCTGTTAAGACAGCGTGTTTTAATCTGTGCCAAAGGCACTTGAGAGAACAGGAGAAGGGGATAGATGTGCAAGGCTACTCTTGTATGTGTTTGAAGTACTGCACACACAAAGCCTTGCGAAAGGGAATTAATTGACAAACACAGGAACTTGACAGCTACTCTACCTATTGTGTGTTGAGGAGTGAGAACACATCATTTCATTAATGGAATCTCTTCCATTTTAATGGTTTTTGTTGTGGCCCTGCATTGACCATGTTAACAAGCTATAATCCAAAACCATTAAGATGAGTTCAAAATAAAACCATGTAATGCGTATGAACATAACTGTCTGTATAGAGATGCAGATGACACTGACACAGCGCATCGCTCATTAGAGATATTGATTTGAATACCAGGCCTCTGTACTGCAACAGTGCGAATAGAACACTGCTGCGTAGCGAATAGATCCATGACTGCCCTTAAACACTGCTGTGAACAGAGCACAGCACTGTTGATAGATCAGTAACTGCCCTTAAACACTGTGAAATGAACAGAGCACAGCACTGCTGATAGATCAGCGACTGCACTTAAACACTGTGCTGTTGATAGATCAGTGACTGCTCTTAAACACTGTGCTGTGAACAGAGCTGTGTGGCAGGGCGCTTCTACATTTTCACTGTCATGTGGCTGAATAGTGCTCTC